>NW_027258006.1:0-40000 GCF_045791955.1 Oncorhynchus clarkii lewisi
TCTGTTGCTGCAGGAATACTAAGCTAAGATCTGTGACAGAGGCTTTGAAAATCACAACAGATCCTGCTGTGCTGTGTGCTTGCGATGTGTGCTTGCCTGTGAGAGAGATTGTGGTGTGTGTTTCTCCCAGTGTTTGTGTTTGTGCACACGTGTGTGGTTTTCTGTGTCCACAAATCAAATCAACTGTGTCCAGATGTCTATGGTAATGGATTCATGGACACAGACAGAAAGCCTTTTCCCCATCCACACCAACAGGTTTTAGATGCACTGTCTGATCCCTTTAAACAACCGACTGGACTGTCTCAATTCAACGCCAGTGCATTTCTAAAACAGCTTTTTGTTTGTTTACAAATGACAGGGACTCTAAACGTACAAAAGGTTTTGAACACATTGGAATATCCGTTGTGTTTCGCTCCAGGCTTGCAGCACAGTCTGCCAGTAACACTATTTATCATGGAGTTGAAGTCGGAAGTTGAAGTCGGAAGTTTACATACACCTTAGCCAAATATATTTAAACTCAGTTTTTCCTGACATATAATCCTAGTAAAATTCCCTGTCTTAGGTCAGTTAGGATCACCACTTTATTTTAAGAATGTGAAATGTCAGAATAATAGTAGAGAGAATGATTTATTTCAGCTTTTATTTATTTCATCACATTCCCAGTGGGCCAGAAGTTTACATACACTCAATTAGTATTTGGTAGCATTGCCTTTAAATTGTTTAACTTGGGTCAAACGTTTCAGGTAGCCTTCCACAAGCTCCCCTCAATAAGTTGGGTGAATATTGACCCATTCCTCCTGACAGAGCTAGTGTAACTGTGTCAGGTTTGTAGGCCTCCTTGCTCGCACACTCTTTATCACTTCTGCCCACACATTTTCTATAGGATTGAGGTCAGGGCTTTGTGATGGCCACTCCAATACCTTGACTTTATTGTCCTTAAGCCTTCCATAACTTTGGAAGTATGCTTGGGGTCATTGTCCATTTGGAAGACCCATTTGCAACCAAGCTTTAACTTCCTGACTGATGTCTTGAGATGTTGCTTCAATATATCCACTTAATTTTCCTCCTCATGATGCCATCTATTTTCTTCATGATGCCATCTATTTTGTGAAGTGCACCAGTCCCTCTTGCAGCAAAGCACCCCGACAACATGATGCTGCCACCCCCATGCTTCACGGTTGGGATGGTGTTCTTCGGCTTGCAAGCCTCCCCCTTTTATCTCCAAACATAACGATGGTCATTATGGCCAAACAGTTCTATTTTTGTTTCATCAGACCAGAGGACATTTCTCCAGAAAGTACGATCTTTGTCCCCATGTGCGGTTGCAAACCGTAGTCTGGCTTTTTTATGGCGGTTTTGGAGCAGTGGCTTCTTGCTTGCTGAGCAGCCTTTCAGGTTATGTCGACATAGGACTTGTTTTACTGTGGCTATAGATACTTTTGTATCTGTTTCTTCCAGCATCTTCACAAGGTCCTTTGCTGTTGTTCTGGGATTGATTTGCACTTTTCGCACCAAAGTACATTCATCTCTAGGAGACAGAATGCATTTCCTTCCTGAGCGGTATGACAGCTGCGTGGTCCCATGGTGTTTATACTTGCATACTATTGTTTGTACATATGAACGTGGTACCTTCAGGCGTTTGGAAATTGCTCCCAAGGATGAACCAGACTTGTGGAAGTCTACAATTTTGTTTGAGGTCTTGTCTGATTGTCCCATGATGTCAAGCAAAGAGGCACTGAGTTTGAAGGTAGGTCTTGAAATACATCTACAGGTACACACCTCCAATTAACTCAAATGTTGTCAATTTGCTTCTAAAGCCATGACATCATTTTCGGGAATTTTCCAAGCTGTTTAAAGGCACAGTCAACTTAGTGTATGTAAACGTCTGACCCCCTGGACTTGTGATACAGTGAATTATAAGTAAAACAAATCTGTCTATAAACAATTGTTGCAAAAATGACTTGTGTCATGCACAAAGTAGATGTCCTAACTGACTTGCCAAAACTATAGTTTGTTAACAATACATTTGTGGAGTGGTTGAAAAACGAGTTTTAATGACTCCAACCTAAGTGTATGTAAACTTCAGACTTCAACTGTACATCGCATCTATTAATTTATTACTGATGTCGTCACTTGACTCCCTACCACCATATCTGTTGAGTAGACGGCCTGCCTCTTAATACAACACGACGAGTCCAGTCATCTTCCTCTTCTCCATTACCATCGATACAGGGGACGTAACAATCAGCCGTGTATCAGACACCTCGACAGCAGCGGCCTGTCATAGCGTCCACACAGATCAGTGATCTAGATAAACCTTCCTCTTCTCCGTTAGCATCGTAGCATCGATACAGGGAACATAACAATCAGCCGTGTATCAGACACCTCGACAGCAGCGGCCTGTCATAGCGTCCACACAGATCATTGATCTAGATAAACGGCAGGCGGAGACAGGAAACAGTGAAGACCAGAGAGACTCCTCTGCACCATTTCTATCCCTCCATCTCTCTTTTTGCTCTCCTCCTCCACCTCACTCCCTGAGGGTGTGATGAACATATATAGTACCAGGCAAAAGTTTGGACATACTTACTCATTCAAGGGTTTTTCTACATTGTAGAATAATAGTGAAGACATTGCAACTATGGAATAACACAAAGAATCATGTGGTAACCAAAAAAGTGTTAAACAAATCGAAATATATTTGATATGAGATTCTTCAAAGTAGCCACCTTTTGCCTTGATGACAGTTTTGCACACTCTTGGCATTCTCTCAACCAGCTTCACCTGGAATGCTTTTCCAACAGTCTTGGAGTTCCCACATACTGAGCACTTGTTGGCTGCTTTTCAACTCATCCCAAACCATCTCAATTGGGTTGAGGTCAGGCGGTTTCCATGTTGCGTTTAGATTTTTGTTCCGTATAGATCCCTGTGTGTGCATTCTAATGTTGACATCACACTGGGTGAGTTACTGTGTTGAAATAACTTTTCAGTAACAGAGGATAAATATATGGTGTTTTTCCTCAGAGAAAAATTGAAATAGATTAAGTCAACAGTGGTTTTTAAATGCAGGAGGACAGCTTTTTGTTCGAGGTGGTTCACTATCGCAGGTGTCCCTTCAGCTGAGAAGGACATGGTTAATTTATAATGGGGGAGACACAGGACACTGAAGTACCATCTCTTACATGTGAATTAGAGTTTTACCTGACCACGCATCAGATGCATTTTACGTGATGCTCCTGGTGAATATTGACAATCTTCCTCTCCTTTCACATTGGCAGGCTACACGAGTGACTATGAAAGCACTGCAGTCTACACTTCCTGTCGACTGTGTGTGTGTGTGTGGGGGGGGGGGGGGATAAAGGCATGTCGGGAGCATTTCAGACACAGGGGTGTTAATATGTTGCTACAGTTCACTGAAAGAGAAGAGAAATTGACTGAACTGAACACACCACACACAATTGAACCCGTCAAATCAAACCTGATTGGTGACATCCACATCGTTTATCAGCTGTTATTGAGGGTGTAGCGACATGCTCTTCTCCCAGGCACACAGCAAAATGCACAAACCACAACAGCACTGCTACATGGTATTTAATCAAAGCAACTCGGAAAAGAAAAGAAAAATGCCATTTTGGGCCCCCAGAATAATCCCTTCAACTGGTTAGCAGGGAGAGAGAGTACACGGTAGAATACTTCTCAATACAGACGTGAGAAACACTCACTGGTTTCCAGAAAACAAGAGTCCATAGACAATGGGCTTCATCAGTGCTGCTGGTAATGAAGGTGCAGAAGTACAGCGGTGTGTGTGTGTGTGGTGCCTGTGGGTGGGTCACTACTCGTTGAGCTGACAGAGCAGGGCTGAGGCCTTGGTGATCCAGTAGTCACTAGGCAGGCTGGACGGCAGCATCACCGTCACCACAAAGTTAGTAGAGTGGCCTGAGGGAGAGAGAGATGTACACAGGTCTGTCACTATCTGGACATGATGCAGAGAACCAGAGAACACACAGGTCTGTCACTATCTGGACATGATGCAGAGAACACACAGGTCTGTCACTATCTGGACATGATGCAGAGAACACACAGGTCTGTCACTATCTGGCCATGATGCAGAGAACACACAGGTCTGTCACTATCTGGCCATGATGCAGAGAACACACAGGTCTGTCACTATCTGGACATGATGCAGAGAACACACAGGTCTGTCACTATCTGGACATGATGTAGAGAACACACAGGTCTGTCACTATCTGGACATGATGTAGAGAACACACAGGTCTGTCACTATCTGGACATGATGTAGAGAACACACAGGTCTGTCACTATCTGGACATGATGTAGAGAACACACAGGTCTGTCACTATCTGGACATGATGTAGAGAACACACAGGTCTGTCACTATCTGGACATGATGCAGAGAACACACAGGTCTGTCACTATCTGAACATGATGCAGAGGACCAGAGAACACACAGGTCTGTCACTATCTGGACATGATGCAGAGGACCAGAGAACACACAGGTCTGTCACTATCTTGACATGATGCAGAGGACCAGAGAACACACAGGTCTGTCACTATCTGGACATGATGCAGAGGACCAGAGAACACACAGGTCTGTCACTATCTGGACATGATGCAGAGGACCAGAGAACACACAGGTCTGTCACTATCTGGACATGATGCAGAGGACCAGAGAACACACAGATCTGTCACTATCTGGACATGATGCAGAGGACCAGAGAACACACAGGTCTGGCACCTACTACCATACCCCGTTCAAAAGCACCTAAATCTTTAGTCTTGCCCATTGAGACAATTGAGACATGGATTGTGTATGTGTGATACTCAGAGGGTGAATGGAAGACAACAGATTGAAGTGCCTGAATGGGGTATGGTAGTAGGTGTCAGGCTCACTGGTTTGCGTCAAGAACTGCAGCGCTGCTGGGTTTTTCACACTCAACAGTTTCCTGTGTGTAACAAGAATGGTCCACCACCCAAAGGACATCCAGACAACTTGACACAACTGTGGGAAGCATTGGAGTCAACATGGGCCAGTATCCCTGTGGAACGCTTTCAACACCTTGTAGAGTCCATGTCCTGAGAAACTGTGAAACTGAATATTAGGTAGGTGTCCTTACCTGTAGTAGACAAAGTCCCAGCCCGAGCTGAGGTCTTGTACAGCGGAGCCTGGTAGAGAGACGGATCAGGGTCATAGTTCTGCTGGGGTTCGAAGTGCACCACGGGAAGCATGGCGTTCATCACCCGCGGCAACGCATCCTCCATCACCATGTCGACGTCGTCCCAGCGACTGGCGTCCATGAACATCCCGTGCACCAGCACGCCGTCGTTGATGGCGGGTAGCTATGGAGACAGAGTGGTACTGTAGTTACCATAATGTCATATTATGATACATTGTGATTAGAGGCCTGGGTTTTGGACAATCATGTCACATGACCTGGTGTTGAACTTTTAGTTAAAGCTTCATCGTCCAGCACTATCCTCAGACAGTTGTTTTCATTTTAGGTCTAATTCTCATTTCTGGACCAGGCTTTAAATAAAGGTTTAAATCTAGGTCATGTGACATGGTCCAGAACACAGGGTCCTAATAATGGTCCAGACACGGTTCTTAAACCTCTCCAGGAACCTGACATGGTGGTCCAGAACACAGGGTCCTAATAATGATCCAGATACGGTTCTAAAACCTCTCCAGGAACCTGACATGGTAGTCCAGAACACAGGGTCCCTAATAATGGTCCAGATACCTCTCCAGGAACCTGACATGGTAGTCCAGAACACAGGGTCCCTAATAATGATCCAGATACGGTTCTAAAACCTCTCCAGGAACCTGACATGGTAGTCCAGAACACAGGGTCCCTAATAATGGTCCAGATACCTCTCCAGGAACCTGACATGGTAGTCCAGAACACAGGGTCCCTAATAATGATCCAGATACGGTTCTAAAACCTCTCCAGGAACCTGACATGGTAGTCCAGAACACAGGGTCCCTAATAATGATCCAGATACGGTTCTAAAACCTCTCCAGGAACCTGACATGGTAGTCCAGAACACAGGGTCCCTAATAATGGTCCAGATACCTCTCCAGGAACCTGACATGGTAGTCCAGAACACAGGGTCCCTAATAATGATCCAGATACGGTTCTAAAACCTCTCCAGGAACCTGACATGGTAGTCCAGAACACAGGGTCCCTAATAATGGTCCAGATACCTCTCCAGGAACCTGACATGGTAGTCCAGAACACAGGGTCCCTAATAATGATCCAGATACGGTTCTAAAACCTCTCCAGGAACCTGACATGGTAGTCCAGAACACAGGGTCCCTAATAATGATCCAGATACGGTTCTAAAACCTCTCCAGGAACCTGACATGGTAGTCCAGAACACAGGGTCCCTAATAATGGTCCAGATACCTCTCCAGGAACCTGACATGGTAGTCCAGAACACAGGGTCCCTAATAATGATCCAGATACGGTTCTAAAACCTCTCCAGGAACCTGACATGGTAGTCCAGAACACAGGGTCCCTAATAAAGATCCAGATACGGTTCTAAAATCTCTCCAGGAACCTGACATGGTAGTCCAGAACACAGGGTCCCTAATAATGGTCCAGATACCTCTCCAGGAACCTGACATGGTAGTCCAGAACACAGGGTCCCTAATAATGATCCAGATACGGTTCTAAAACCTCTCCAGGAACCTGACATGGTAGTCCAGAACACAGGGTCCCTAATAATGGTCCAGATACGGTTCTAAAACCTCTCCAGGAACCTGACATGGTAGTCCAGAACACAGGGTCCATAATAAAGATCCAGATACGGTTCTAAAACCTCTCCAGGAACCTGACATGGTAGTCCAGAACACAGGGTCCCTAATAATGATCCAGATACGGTTCTAAAACCTCTCCAGGAACCTGACATGGTAGTCCAGAACACAGGGTCCCTAATAAAGATCCAGATACGGTTCTAAACCTCTCCAGGAACCTGACGAGTTGACTAATTCACTGATGACCTCTAAACATCCCACAGAGGTCAACGTGTGTTGGAGTCATTTCTATCAGCGAGTAGCTTAGCTCCTTCATGTTTTTACAGAGTCAGACTGTGCTTTGGAGGCAGGATGCAGTAAACTCCTTCCTGCCCTCAGGGCAACCAGTCTAAATATGTCCCTCCCCCCTCCCTGTAGCTACCTCAGAGTCCATGTCCAGCTCGCCCCCGGCCGGTAGGGTCTTCAGCGCCTCGCTCACGGCCCCCTGGTCTAGGTAGACCGGCAACACGTTGAAACGAAAGTTGAGCTCGTCGATGGGGAGGTTATAGGTCCGGGCGTGGTTCTGTAGCGCCCCTACAGGACAGGAGGGGGAACAGCACAACAGCGTTTCAACATCTCAGTAACTGGACTATAACCCAGTTTGGTGCTCTACTTTGGACGGATCCCAGGCCTGTTCAACAATAACAGGATTTATAAATATACAGCACCTCTCTCAAACCCAACAACATACTATATCAGTGGTCACCAACCGGTCCATCTCCCAGGCATCTCTAGTCCATCGCCAAACATCTCTGTAAATAACCCAACAACATACTATATCAGTGGTCACCAACCGGTCCATCTCCCAGGCATCTCTAGTCCATCGTTAAACATCTCTGTAAATAACCCAACAACATACTACATCAGTGGTCACCAACCGGTCCATCTCCCAGGCATCTCTAGTCCATCGCAAAACATCTCTGTAAATAACCCAACAACATACTATATCAGTGGTCACCAACCGGTCCATCTCCCAGGCATCTCTAGTCCATCGCCAAACATTTCTGTAAATAACCCAACAACATACTATATCAGTGGTCACCAACCAGTCCATCTCCCAGGCATCTCTAGTCCATCGTTAAACATCTCTGTAAATAACCCAACAACATACTATATCAGTGGTCACCAACCGGTCCATCTCCCAGGCATCTCTAGTCCATCGCCAAACATTCTGTAAATAACCCAACAACATACTATATCAGTGGTCACCAACCGGTCCATCTCCCAGGCATCTCTAGTCCATCGCCAAACATCTCTGTAAATAACCCAACAACATACTATATCAGTGGTCACCAATCGGTCCATCTCCCAGGCATCTCTAGTCCATCGCCAAACATCTCTGTAAATAACCCAACAACATACTATATCAGTGGTCACCAACCGGTCCATCTCCCAGGCATCTCTAGTCCATGGCCAAACATCTCTGTAAATAACCCAACAACATACTATATCAGTGGTCACCAACCGGTCCATCTCCCAGGCATCTCTAGTCCATCGCCAAACATCTCTGTAAATAACCCAACGATAAAGCCTTGTGTTCCTAGTTTTTCTATTAGTCTCTGTTGGTGGTAGATGCAGCCCATTCAGCTGCCCTGCGCTCCAGGTATGTGACTGAAGGTACAAACTCTGCCGTCCCGGTGGGCCTGGAGAGGAAATCAAGTGCACTATGCCACCGCTGGCCAATCAGATGCTCAGATGACCATGTTTGCAGTGACGTAGCAGGCAATGAAAGAAAGCTACGGCAAAATTGATACAGTGAGACTTCAAAACGTTTAAAACCCTGACTAGAGAGAGACTGTCAACGAATACAGCAAAGAGATGCTGTGTATATGAGTGAGTTCATGTTAAGGTCTTACTCAGCACTGTCAACACTTTGTATTCAACACTTCTATAACCCATAAAATGTGCGTTCTTCCTATTTCCCCTCAGCGCTACAACAAGCAGTGCACCTGTAATCAATGAGGAGGAAAGTGTATAGGTAGGCTGGCGTTGTTGTTATTATTAGCGGCTTGGGTCTTTTTTAATATCAAGGAATATTTCACTTTCTCTGTTCATAGGACTAACAACATGAATTTGTGCATGAGGCAGAAATACTGCGACTCGAGTTTGGCCGTCAGCTGGAAGACGGTGTCCCTTTTTGGTCGGGGTCAGTCTGCTGCTCTCTCCCTCCGCTGAGACTGACCATCAGCCCAGTAAAATAAAAAGCTAATTATTTAAATGTATGCTCACTCAGCTGTGCCTCACAAGTAATACAACAATGGATCTATTACCGGTGTGATCATATAGTCCACCTGAAATTCTGAAATATATATATATTTTTTAAATGTCCTGAACAACAATGCATTGGCAGGTAAATTCAAGCAAAGCCAGTATGTGGTGACAATGTATTGGGCCTGTAGTTTACTGCACAAACCTCATTGCTACAGAGCTGTTTTTAATTGGTTCATGTTTCTTACATTGTTGAAGTCATGGTAATAAAAACTCATAGCGGTAGATCTCAGCATGTATTTTGATTCAAAGTGATCTTGACTCAGAAAAGGTTGGTGACCACAGTACTATATGAAGTAGACTACAATGTTGAAGAGAACAGACTTTTGACTAGAGTACAGCATATTGAATAGACGACATCATATTGAATAAAGAACAGAATATTGAATATTCTTTTGCTACATAATATTGAATAGGGAACAAAATATTGAATATTTATTTGCTACATAATATTGAATATAGAGCAGCATATTGAATATTTAATAGACTACATAATATTGACTAGAGTACAGCATATTGAATATTTAATAGAGTACAGCAAATTGAATATTTAATAGACTACATAATATTGACTAGAACAGAACACAGAGGAGATGGTGTGTACTGACCAGTGATATTTAATACTACATAATATTGACTAGAGAACAGAACACAGAGGAGATGGTGTGTACTGACCAGTGATATTTAATACTACATAATATTGACTAGAGAACAGAACACAGAGGAGATGGTGTGTACTGACCAGTGATATTTAATACTACATAATATTGACTAGAGAACAGAACACAGAGGAGATGGTGTGTACTGACCAGTGATATTTAATACTACATAATATTGACTAGAGAACAGAACACAGAGGAGACGGTGTGTACTGACCAGTGAGGAAGCCCTGAGGGAAGAAAAGTCCAGAGATCCAGAAGGATTTGGGCTGACCCCGTGTGATCCAGTTCTACACAAACACACAGACAGAGAGGAAGTTGGTTTCCCTGCATGAACACACACACACACGAAGCAGAGGGTGATTTTGTTTGGGTTATGTTAATCTCAGTTCCCAGAACCTAATTGTAAGGCTGTCACCAGAGACGGGGGTTATGTTCATCTGTCTGTGTGTAGACATTTAGGGATTGCATAACACACAGTAAGACCAGTCTCCCGGAACAGACGCTTCAGTCTGGGGCGACGGAGCGAGTGCACAGAGAGAACGAGAGATGGACAGAGAGCAGAGAGAGAGAGATTATTATCTAGTTCACTGGCTTTGGCATTGTTAACATATGTTTCACATGCTAATAGAAAATGTAAATTGATAGAGGAGAGAGAAGACTGGAGATAGAGACAAAAAAAGAGAGAGAAGACTGGATATAGAGACAAGCAAAGAGAGAGAAGACTAGGAGAGAGAGAGGGAGAAAAAAGAGAGAGAAGACTAGGCAGAGAGAGGGAGAAAAAAGAGAGAGAAGACTAGGCAGAGAGGGAGAAAAAAGAGAGAAGACTAGGGAGAGAGAGGGAGAAAAGAGGGAGAAGACTAGGGAGAGAGAAGGAGAAAAAAGAGAGAAGACTAGGGAGAGAGAAGGAGAAAAAAGAGAGAGAAGACTAGGGAGAAAGAAGGAGAAAAAAGAGAGAGAAGACTAGGGAGAGAGAGGGAGAAAAAGAGAGAGAAGACTAGGGAGAGAGAGGGAGAAAAAGAGAGAGAAGACTAGGGAGAGAGACAGAGAGAAGACTAGGGAGAGAGAGAGAAGACTAGGGAGAGAGAGGGAGAAAAAGAGAGAGAGAAGACTAGGGAGAGAGAGAGAGAAGACTAGGGAGAGAGAGAGAGAAGACTAGGGAGAGAGAGAGAGAAGACTAGGGAGAGACAGAGAGAGAGAAGACTAGGGAGAGAGAGAGAGAGAAGACTAGGGAGAGAGAGAGAGAGAGAGAGAGAAGACTAGGGAGAGAGAGAGAGAAGACTAGGGAGAGAGAGAGAGGACTAGGGAGAGAGAGAGAGAGAAAACTAGGGAGAGAGAGAGAGAAGACTAGGGAGAGAGAAAGAGAGAAAGAGAGCGAGAGAAAGATAGAGATGAGCAAATACAGAGCAAGGGCACAGAAGAATGGAACGTGGGAGTAAGAGACGAGAAAGAAAGAAGTCAAGTGGATAGCGGGCTGCTAATGTTTAAACATGATTCTCTCATCACATCATCCCATCTCACTACCCCTGATAATGACTGTGTGTGTGTGTGTGTGTGTGTGTGCCTGGGCGGAGTTCCTGTAAGAGAAAATCCACATTCGTCTGAGTGTGTGTGTGTGTGTGATCACAGAAATGTTAACAACAAGAGCACGCAAACATAGATGTTCTGTTTCCACTATATCATACCACATTGCCTACATATGTAAAACACACTCATACACACACAAACACACAAGTCTTATCATCTGATGTAATGACAACACACAAACACACAAGTCTCCCATCTGATGTAATGACAACACACAAGTCTTATCATCTGATGTAATGACAACACACAAACACACAAGTCTTATCATCTGATGTAATGACAACACACAAACACACAAGTCTTATCATCTGATGTAATGACAACACACAAACACACAAGTCTTATCATCTGATGTAATGACAACACACAAACACACAAGTCTTATCATCTGATGTAATGACAACACACAAACACACAAGTCTTCCCATCTGATGTAATGACAACACACAAACACACAAGTCTTATCATCTGATGTAATGACAACACACAAGTCTTCCCATCTGATGTAATGACAACATCCATAAACGTCTGAGAGAAGTAAATATAGTGTTTCACTGTGTCGTAGTACATCGATACATATGTACACAAATAGTGGTTTTGGGGGTAAATTGTCTGACTCAGGACTTAAAGAGAGGTTCATTGACCCAACTGTACAGCAACACGTGTCTATGAGAGAGAGATGTCTCTGTCACCTCGATGAAGCAGGTCCTGAGGGCCAGGTCTTTAACCCAGCTGGCCAGAGGTTTGAGGGAGGGGTAGGCTGAGGTGCTCCAGTGGTTTGGAACCTGGTTGTTGAGGAAACTGATGTAGATCCTCTCCATCTCCTCTGACATCACTACCAGCCCTGCTATAGCCTTCTGGAGGGTACACAGAGACACCTGGGGGAGGGAGGGAGGGGAGGCTGAATGTGAGGAGAAGTGTTTGTGGGTGTTTATCTGAACCATCCACAAGAGAACATCATAAACCCAGAGACACCTGGGGAGGGAGGGAGGGAGGGAGGGAGGGAGGGAGGGAGGGAGGGAGGGAGGGAGGGAGGGAGGGAGGGGAGGCTGAATGTGAGGAGAAGTGTTTGTGGGTGTTTATCTGAGCCATCCACAAGAGAACATCATAAACCCAGAGACACCTGGGGAGGGAGGAAGGGAGGGAGGGAGGGGAGGCTGAATGTGAGGAGAAGTGTTTGTGGGTGTTTATCTGAGCCATCCACAAGAGAACATCATAAACCCAGAGACACCTGGGGAGGGAGGGAGGGAGGGAGGGAGGGAGGGAGGGAGGGAGGGAGGGAGGGAGGGAGGGAGGGAGGGAGGGAGGGAGGGAGGGAGGGAGGCTGAATGTGAGGAGAAGTGTTTGTGGGTGTTTATCTGAGCCATCCACAAGAGAACATCATAAACCCAGAGATACCTGGGAGGGAGGGAGGGAGGGGAGGCTGAATGTGAGGAGAAGTGTTTGTGGGTGTTTATCTGAGACATCCACAAGAGAACATCTTAAACCCAGAGATACCTGGGAGGGAGGGAGGGAGGGAGGGAGGGAGGGAGGGAGGGAGGGGAGGCTGAATGTGAGGAGAAGTGTTTGTGGGTGTTTATCTGAGACATCCACAAGAGAACATCATAAACCCAGAGGTCACCACTGCAGTAACGGTTTGCCAACAATGTGGCTGCAGCATCTGTCCTTATAAACACATACAGATTCAAACACATTCCCTTTTTCCACATTTTGTTACATTACAGCCTTATTCTAAAATGGATCAAATTATATTTTTCCCTCATCAATCTACACACAATACCATATAATGACAAAGCGAAAACAGGTTTTTAGAAATGTTTGCAAAATATATATATAAAAAATGAAATATAACATTTACATAAGTATTCAGCCTTATCGATAAACCTCAAAATTGAGCTCCGGTGCATCCTGTTTCCTGTTTCCATGGATCATCCTTGAGATCAGCGGAGGCTGCTGAGGGAGAACGGCTCATAATAATGTCTGGTACGGAGCAAATGGAATGGCATCACACACACCCATGTATTTGTGTATTTGATACCATTCCACTGATTCTGTTCCAGTCATTACAACGAGCCCATCCTCCCAAATGAAGGTGCCACCAACCTCCTGTGCTTGAGATCTATATAAGGTACCAACAGTTGACAGTGCATGTCAGAGCAAAAACCGTAGAGCTCTGAGACAGGATTGTGTGGAGGCACAGATCTGGGGAAGGGTACAAAACAACTGTCTGCAGCATTGAAGGTCCCCAAGAACAGTGTCTTCCATCATTCTATAATGGAAGAAGTTTGGAACACCAAGACTCTATCTAGAGCTGGCTGCCTGGCCAAACTGAGCAATCAGGGAGAAGGGCCTTGTTCAGGAAGGTGACCAAGAACCTGATGGTCACTCAGCTCTAGAGTTCCTTTGTGGAGATGGGAGAACCTTCCAGATGGACAATCATCTCTGCAGCACTCCACCAATGAGACCTTTATAGTAGAGTGGCAAGTGGAAGTGGAAGCCACTCCTCAGTAAAAAGGCACATGACAGCCTACTTGGAGTTTGCCAAGAGGCACCTAAATAACTCTCAGACCATGAGAAACAAGATTCACTGGTCTGATGAAACCAAGATTGAACACTTTGGCCTGAATGCCAAACATCACGTCTGGAGGAAACCTGGCACCATCCCTACAGTGAAGCATGGTGGTGGCAGCATCATGCTGTGGGGATGTTTTTCAGCGGCAGGGACTGGGAGAATAGTGAGAATCGAGGGAAAGATGAACGGAGCAAAGTACAGAGAGATCCTTGATGAAAACCTGCTCCAGAGCGCTCAGGACTGGTTCACCTTCCAACAGGACAACAACCCTAAGTAAACAGCCAAGACAATGCAGGAGTGGCTTCGGGAGAAGTCTCTGAATGTCATTGAGTGGCCCAGCCAGAGCCCAGACTCGAACCCAATCTAACATGTCTGGAGAGATCTGAAAATAGCTGTGCAGCGACGCTCCCCATCCAACCTGACAGAGCTTGAGAGGATCTACAGAGAAGAATGGGAGAAACTCCCCAAAAACAGGTGTGCCAAGCTTGTAGCGTCATACCCAGGAAGACTGGAGGCTGTAATCACTGCCAAAGGTGCTTCAACAAAGTACTGAGTAAAGGGTCTGATTACCTATGTATTTTTTTTTAAAGCCAACATTTTTGAACTTTTTTTGTTGCTTTGTCTTTATGGGCTATTGTGTGTAGATTGATGATAAAAAACTAAATTTAATACATTTTAGAATAAGGCTTTAACAAAATGTGTAAAAAGTCAAGGGGTGAATAGATTCCGAATGCACTGTATGTCCCTCCACTATGCCTCTGGGGACCTTCCATTGAGACCTAGGGGCAGCAGCTGGAACCATGGACCGATACAGCTGTCCTAACATTTCATCAAGGACCTTTTCAATGCATTTCCATTACCAATCATCATCTCCTGATTTCACAGCATTTAAATACACTGAAAAATGAATGGCTGACAACTGGGACCCCTGACCTCTAATGCCTGACCCCTGACCTCTAATGTCTGACCCCTGACCTCTAATGTCTGACCCCTGACCTCTAATGCCTGACCCCTGACTCACCCTGAGGACCCGCAGCAGGTTGTTAAAGCGGTCTACTTCCTGTCCGAGGACGGTGGTGAGGGAGTTGAGGCGTCCGTTGGCGTCACGAATAAACAGAGCCTCTGCTGCCTCATCCATATCCAGACACTCTGAGGAGACAGACCGACAGAGAGACAGATCAGACAGACAGTCAGACAGAGAGACAGATCAGACAGACACAGACAGACAGAGAGACAGACCGACATAGAGACAGGCAGACAGATCAGACAGAGAGACAGATCAGACAGACACAGACAGACAGACACAGACAGACAGTGACAGCGAGACAGTCAGAAAGAGAGACAGACACAGACAGACAGACCGACAGAGAGACACAGATAGACCGACATAGAGACAGTCAGAAAGAAAGACAGACACACACACACAGACCGACATAGAGACAGTCAGAAAGAGAGACAGACACAGACCGACATAGAGACAGACAGACAGACGAGACAGTCAGAAAGAGAGACAGACAGACAGACGAGACAGTCAGAAAGAGAGACAGACACAGACAGACAGACAGAGAGACAGTCAGAAAGAGAGACAGACACAGACAGACAGACAGAGAGACAGTCAGAAAGAGAGACAGACACAGACAGACCGACAGAGAGACAGGCAGACAGATCAGACAGTGACTTCAACCACACTATGATGAGTTTAGAGAGACTAACTTTAATTTCAAACCAAAGCGAACATCAAACTGTAAAAGCACCAGAATAAATCAAGCCTGAAACGTGTGTGTGTGTGTGTTTACGTGCGTCTCTCTCTCTCTCACCCGGGATCTTGGCGAGGATGGAGTCGGCCAGCTCGTGGACGATCTCGTCGTTGCTCTTGCCCCCGCCGCGGGCTGACGAGCGAGGCTGTACCTCCAGGATGGTGTTGATCAGGGTCATAGTCTCCAGACGCTGTACAGACAGACAGGACCTCACCGTTTTAGGGATGACAAGTACCCCACAGGACACAGACTATGTACGCCTACATTATGTATCCATGTTGTCAGCATCAAATGTAATGTTCTCCTCTTAACTGGCTAAAGACATGTTTTGTATTAGTGATCTGACCTCTTATTTTCAGACAGTACATGAACAAAATCTGTCGAAACAAATTTTCAATTAGGTACTGTATCGTTAATTGTCCCCAAGCCAGTATTAGCCCACTGAGATAAAGGTGAGAATATACAGTGCCTTGCGAAAGTATTCGGCCCCCTTGAACTTTGCGACCTTTTGCCACATTTCAGGCTTCAAACATAAAGATATAAAACTGTATTTTTTTGTGAAGAATCAACAACAAGTGGGACACAATCATGAAGTGGAACGACATTTATTGGATATTTCAAACTTTTTTAACAAATCAAAAACTGAAAAATTGGGCGTGCAAAATTATTCAGCCCCCTTAAGTTAATACTTTGTAGCGCCACCTTTTGCTGCGATTACAGCTGTAAGTCGCTTGGGGTATGTCTCTATCAGTTTTGCACATCGAGAGACTGACATTTTTTCCCATTCCTCCTTGCAAAACAGCTCGAGCTCAGTGAGGTTGGATGGAGAGCATTTGTGAACAGCAGTTTTCAGTTCTTTCCACAGATTCTCGATTGGATTCAGGTCTGGACTTTGACTTGGCCATTCTAACACCTGGATATGTTTATTTTTGAACCATTCCATTGTAGATTTTGCTTTATGTTTTGGATCATTGTCTTGTTGGAAGACAAATCTCCGTCCCAGTCTCAGGTCTTTTGCAGACTCCATCAGGTTTTCTTCCAGAATGGTCCTGTATTTGGCTCCATCCATCTTCCCATCCATTTTAACCATCTTCCCTGTCCCTGCTGAAGAAAAGCAGGCCCAAACCATGATGCTGCCACCACCATGTTTGACAGTGGGGATGGTGTGTTCAGAGGGATGAGCAGTGTTGCTTTCACGCCAAACATAACATTTTGCATTGTTGCCAAAAAGTTCAATTTTGGTTTCATCTGACCAGAGCACCTTCTTCCACATGTTTGGTGTGTCTCCCAGGTGGCTTGTGGCAAACTTTAAACAACACTTTTTATGGATATCTTTAAGAAATGGCTTTCTTCTTGCCACTCTTCCATAAAGGCCAGATTTGTGCAATATACGACTGATTGTTGTCCTATGGACAGAGTCTCCCACCTCAGCTGTAGATCTCTGCAGTTCATCCAGAGTGATCATGGGCCTCTTGGCTGCATCTCTGATCAGTCTTCTCCTTGTATGAGCTGAAAGTTTAGAGGGACGGCCAGGTCTTGGTAGATTTGCAGTGGTCTGATACTCCTTCCATTTCAATATTATCGCTTGCACAGTGATCCTTGTGTTGTTTAAAGCTTGGGAAATCTTTTTGTATCCAAATCCGGCTTTAAACTTCTTCACAACAGTACCTCGGACCTGCCTGGTGTGTTCCTTGTTCTTCATGATCCTCTCTGCGCTTTTAACGGACCTCTGAGACAATCACAGTGCAGGTGCATTTATACGGAGACTTGATTACACACAGGTGGATTGTATTTATCATCATTAGTCATTTAGGTCAACATTGGATCATTCAGAGATCCTCACTGAACTTCTGGAGAGAGTTTGCTGCACTGAAAGTAAAGGGGCTGAATAATTTTGCACGCCCAATTTTTCAGTTTTTGATTTGTTAAAAAAGTTTGAAATATCCAATAAATGTCGTTCCACTTCATGATTGTGTCCCACTTGTTGTTGATTCTTCACAAAAAAATACAGTTTTATATCTTTATGTTTGAAGCCTGAAATGTGGCAAAAGGTCGCAAAGTTCAAGGGGGCCGAATACTTTCGCAAGACACTGTATAAGCAGAGTGAAGTGTCTGACCTGGAAGGCGAGGTTGGCGTTCTCGTGCATACCAAAGATCTCAGGGTCGTCTATGAGAGGAAGGTTCTCTATGTACCTGTTATAGTCACTCAGTCTGTCTGCCTCGGGGGCAAAGTAGACACCTGACACACACACACAGAATACCAACAGTAAGATCTCACTGAACACACACACACAGAATACCAACAGTTAGATCTCACTGAACACACACACACAGAAAACCAACAGTTAGATCTCACTGAACACACACACACAGAATACCAACAGTTAGATGTCACTGAACACACACACACAGAATACCAACAGTTAGATCTCACTGAACACACACACACAGAAAACCAGCAGTTAGATCTCACTGAACACACACACACAGAATACCAACAGTTAGATCTCACTGAACAAACACAGACAGAATACCAACAGTTAGATCTCACTGAACACACACAGACAGAATACCAACAGTTAGATCTCACTGAACACACACACAACAGGACACACCTTTCCCCCATTTCTCAGATTCAGCAACATTTGTACACACAAATTGTACACACAAATTTGCACGCACGCACACACACACACAGTGGTCTTCACCTGAGGTGGAGAAGGTGTACCCTGGGTCCAGGGTGACAGGAGAGAAGAACCTTTTGAGGATGGTGCGGAGACAGCGCTGGTCCCAGGCATCAGTCACCCTGCCTCCGTAGGTTATCTCCCCTGGGGGGAGAGAGGGTGAGGGTGGGGGGAGTCATTAGGTACTGAAAGGAAGAACATGGACAGAAACCTGGAGGGGTTACCTCCAGAAGAAATGCTCATGTTGGTTTTACGGTCATTTCCCTAATGAACACGACCCACTTCACATGAACCTGCTGTGGAAAACACATGTGCTCATTTGGAATCATTCCTATTACAGACAGAGTGGAGCTGGAACAGAGGGTCTGCTGGGTAAATGGAAGGTTCTAATAGAGGTTCTAAACTTTAGTATGCAGAACACGGTGGAACCCAGCGGAACCCTTCTGTCTACCTTTCAGTTATTACACTACGTGAGAGAGGAACACTTTTATTCAGGATGTTTAAAACTATATCATGCTAGGTTAAACACCCAATGATTTTCAAATGGATGGTTTCTGCATACAAAGAACGGTTAAATGAGGAATTAAACAAACATTACAAAGCCTGAAAAAACTTAATGGAAGAAATCAGTAATGAAATAAAATCTGGCCTCAGGAGCGTGTAATCCCCCCAAATATATTTTAAATGGTGTATAATCATTATTAGAAGGTCAAATTTGAAAAAGGGGAAAAACATGTCAGTGTAGAGATACTTTTTGTAATGTAGTGTATGTGGACACCTCCTTGTCAAACATCATTCGCAAATCAAATCCAATTTTACTGGTCACATGTTATTGCAGGTGTAGCGAAATGCTTGTGTTCCTAGCTACAAAAGTACAGTAGTGTCTAACAATTCACAACAATACCTGCTACTAAACCTCTCAGAACCGCAGGGTCTTCCCTGCTACTAAACCTCTCAGAACCTCAGGGCCTTCCCTGCTACTAAACCTCTCAGAACCTCAGGGTCTTCCCTGCTACTAAACCTCCCAGAACCTCAGGGTCTCCCCTGCTACTAAACCTCCCTGAACCTCAGGGTCTTCCCTGCTACTGAACCTCCCAGAACCTCAGGGTCTTCCCTGCTGCTAAACATCCCAGAACCTCAGGGTCTTCCCTGCTACTAAACCTCCCAGAACCTCAGGGCCTTCCCTGCTACTAAACCTCCCAGAACCTCAGGGTCTTCCCTGCTACTAAACCTCCCAGAACCTCAGGGTCTTCCCTGCTACTAAACCTCCCTGAACCTCAGGGTCTTCCCTGATACTGAACCTCCCAGAACCTCAGGGTATTCCCTGCTACTAAACCTCCCAGAACCTCACAGTGGCCAGCAGTAATGTGAATAATGGAGGACCCGGCAGGGAGACAGGCAGACAGGGAGGCGGGAAGGGAGACAGGCAGGCAGGGAGGGAGGCAAGGAGGCAGGCAGGGAGACAGGCAAGGAGGGAGACAGACAGACAGGGAGACAGGCAGGGAGACAGGCAGGGAGACAGGCAGACAGGGAGGCGGGAAAGGAGACAGGCAAGGAGGGAGACAGGCAGACAGGGAGACAGGCAGACAGGGAGGCGGGAAGGGAGACAGGCAGGCAGGGAGACAGGCAGACAGGGAGGCGGGAAGGGAGACAGGCAGGCAGGGAGGGAGGCAAGGAGGCAGGCAAGGAGGGAGACAGACAGACAGGGAGGGAGGCAGGGAGACAGGTAGGCAGGGAGGGAGGCAGGGAGACAGGCAAGGAGGGAGACAGACAGGCAGGGAGGGAGGCGGGAAGGGAGACAGACAGGGAGGCAGGAAGGGAGACAGGCAGGGAGGGAGGCAAGGAGGCAGGCAGGGAGACAGGCAAGGAGGGAGACAGACAGACAGGGAGGGAGGCAGGGAGACAGGCAGGCAGGGAGGGAGGCAGGGAGACAGGCAGGCAGGAAGGGAGGCAAGGAGGCAGGCAGGGAGACAGGTAAGGAGGGAGACAGGCAGGGCGGCCGATACACACACAGTCCTACCAGTGATGTAGATGAGAGCATCCCAGGGTATGTGACCAGTCTGACAGTAGAGGTTCTGGTTGAGCAGGGCACACTCTCTGTCGCTGTCGTTGAACTCATAACGGATGTTCCAACCCAGAGGACCAAACTTCTTCCTCTCCTGCAACACACACTCAGCGTTTTTATTCTACTGTCAATCTCAACATCAGTTACAAAGACAATGAATACAGTAGGAGGTGTGTTCTGACATAATGAATACAGTAGGAGGTGTGTGTTCTGACATAATGAATACAGTAGGAGGTGTGTGTTCTGACATAATGAATACAGTAGGAGGTGTGTGTTCTGACATAATGAATACAGTAGGAGGTGTGTGTTCTAACATAATGAATACAGTAGGTGTGTGTTCTGACATAATGAATACAGTAGGAGGTGTGTGTTCTGACATAATGAATACAGTAGGAGGTGTGTGTTCTGACATAATGAATACAGTAGGAGGTGTGTGTTCTGACATAATGAATACAGTAGGAGGTGTGTTCTGACATAATGACTACAGTAGGAGGTGTGTGTTCTGACATATGAATACAGTAGGAGGTGTGTTCTGACATAATGAATACAGTAGGAGGTGTGTTCTGACATAATGAATACAGTAGGAGGTGTGTGTTCTGACATAATGAATACAGTAGGAGGTGTGTGTTCTGACATAATGAATACAGTAGGAGGTGTGTGTTCTGACATAATGACTACAGTAGGAGGTGTGTGTTCTGACATAATGAATACAGTAGGAGGTGTGTTGTCTGACATAATGAATACAGTAGAAGGTGTGTGTTCTGACATAATGAATACAGTAGGAGGTGTGTGTTCTGACATAATGAATACAGTAGGAGGTGTGTGTTCTGACATAATGAATACAGTAGGAGGTGTGTGTTCTGACATAATGAATACTGTAGGAGGTGTGTGTTCTGACATAATGAATACAGTAGGAGGTGTGTGTTCTGACATAATGAATACAGTAGGTGTGTGTTCTGACATAATGAATACAGTAGGAGGTGTGTGTTCTGACCTAATGAATACAGTAGGAGGTGTGTGTTCTGACATAATGAATACAGTAGGAGGTGTGTGTTCTGACATAATGAATACAGTAGGAGGTGTGTGTTCTGACATAATGAATACAGTAGGAGGTGTGTGTTCTGACATAATGAATACAGTAGGAGGTGTGTGTTCTGACCTAATGAATACAGTAGGAGGTGTGTGTTCTGACATAATGAATACAGTAGGAGGTGTGTGTTCTGACATAATGAATACAGTAGGAGGTGTGTGTTCTGACATAATGAATACAGTAGGAGGTGTGTTCTGACATAATGAATACAGTAGGAGGTGTGTGTGCTGACATAATGACTACAGTAGGAGGTGTGTGTTCTGACATAATGAATACAGTAGGTGTGTGTTCTGACATAATGAATACAGTAGGAGGTGTGTTCTGACATAATGAATACAGTAGGAGGTGTGTTCTGACCTGTATGATGGCGTGGAAGAAGCAGACTCCAAAGATGATCTTCCTCCACTGGCGTCCCAGGATGTGCTCCTCAAAGAAGTTGTTGGTGATCTCAGTGAACGCCCGGCGCACATTGGCACGTAGACCCTTAGGAGGCTCGTTGGTCACCTGGCCCACGCACGCACGCACGCACGCACACACACACACACAGACGTCCACGGCACACACACACACACGTCCACAGACACACAGATGTCCACAGACACACAGACGTCCACAGACAGATGTGGAAATAAAAGGATAACGAATCAGATAATTCCGAGACATAGATATGCACCCACGCTCAATTACATGGGTTAGGTGTGTGTGAGCACACACGTGTGTATGTGTCTATAAAGAGTGATGGCCCTACATGTGTGTGTAAGCCATGTGTGACAGGACCACTCTCTCGTGGTTAGAGAAGGCCCTGTGAGGGATATGAAACACTGTCCGGAGTGGCTAAGGTTGAGAGGAGTGGCTAAGGTTGAGAGGACAATCTGTCCAAAGACGCAACAGGAAAAATATTTATGGAAAAGATCCCAAAATATCTCAACAGAGCCTTGAGAATCCTGTTTCAATTTAATCCAAGATTATGCTCTAGAACCTAAGACTGAGTTGTAGAACTAAGACTGAGATTGTAGAACCTAAGACTGAGATTCCAGAACCTAAAACAGATTCTACAACCTAAGACAGATTCCAGAACATAAGACTGAATTCTAGAACCTAAGACTGAATTCTAGAACCTAAAACTGAGTTTCATCATCTAAGACTGAGTTCCAGAATCTAAAACGGAGTAGTAGAACCTAAGTTTGAGTTGTAGAATCGAAGGTCTCTATGTCCTGTGACAGAGTGTAAAGGTGAGTGTTACCTTGACAGAGTTCTGGAGGACGGTGACAGGGAACACCTTGGTGGGCATGGAGCTCAGGAACAACCTGAAGTTCTCATGGATCACCGTGTCTAACAGGGAGGAGGTGACAGAATGAGTCAGTAGACATAAACACAGGGTCAGTCCAGTCCATAGCGTGTCGTAGAGAGGTCCAGCAGCACAGGACAGCCGCAGGTGCAGGGTGTGTGTGTGAGAGCCATTCAAATCCCCATTCACCTTGTGTCCTGACCAAACCACACAGCAACACCTCACACCACCTGATACCCAGGTACATACAGTTGAAGTCGGAAGTTTACATACACTTAGGTTGGAGTCATTAAAACTATTTTTTCAACCACTCCACAAATTTCTTGTAAACAAACTATAGTTTTGGCAAGTCGGTTAGGACATCTACTTTGTTTTATTTATTTATTTATTTTTTATTTTACCTTTATTTAACTAGGCAAGTCAGTTAAGAACAAATCCTACATCCTACCTATATGACCTAGGATGTCATATACTGTAGGGAATATGGTCAATATAAATGGTGTGTGTGTGTTTAGGGTGTGTGTGTTTAGGTTATGTGTGTGTGTGTGTGTCTGTGTGTAGGGTGTGTGTGTGTGTCTACAGTGTGTGTGTCTGTGTGTAGGTGGTGTGTGTGTGTCACGGGTGTCTGTGTGTAGGTTATGTGAGTGTGTGTGTGTCTGTGTGTAGGGTGTGTGTGTGTGTCTACAGTGTGTGTGTCTGTGTGTAGGTGGTGTGTGTGTGTCACGGGTGTCTGTGTGTAGGTTATGTGTGTGTGTCTGTGTGTGTCTGTGTGTAGGTGGTGTGTGTGTGTGTTTAGGGTGTCTGACCCGGCTCAGTGAAGGTCTTGATAAGTTCCTCCATGGCTAACATCCAGGACACAGCCAGGTGACAGTTCTGGAGGAAGATCCAGTTACCACTCTTCAGAGCTTCCAGAATCATCTTCTCAGCTATAGGACCCTGACCCTGACCTAGAGAGATAGACCTCACCCTGGAGAGAGAGACATGGGGTTAATACTGAGAGACAGAGAGTTAAAACTGAGAGACCCTGACCTAGAGAGATAGACCTCACCCTGGAGAGAGAGACATGGGGTTAATACTGAGAGACAGAGAGTTAAAACTGAGAGACCCTGACCTAGAGAGATAGACCTCACCCTGGAGAGAGAGACATGGGGTTAATACTGAGAGACAGAGAGTTAATACTGAGAGACCCTGACCTAGAGAGATAGACCTCACCCTGGAGAGAGAGACATGGGGTTAATACTGAGAGACCCTGACCTAGAGAGATAGACCTCACCCTGGAGAGAGAGACAGAAGGTTAACACTGAGAGACCCTGACCTAGAGAGATAGACCTCACCCTGGAGAGAGAGACAGAGGGTTAACACTGAGAGACAGAGAGTTAATCCTGAGAGACCCTGACCTAGAGAGATAGACCTCACCCTGGAGAGAGAGACATGGGGTTAATACTGAGAGACAGAGAGTTAAAACTGAGAGACCCTGACCTAGAGAGATAGACCTCACCCTGGAGAGAGAGACATGGGGTTAAAACTGAGAGACAGAGAGTTAATACTGAGAGACCCTGACCTAGAGAGATAGACCTCACCCTGGAGAGAGAGACATGGGGTTAATACTGAGAGACCCTGACCTAGAGAGATAGACCTCACCCTGGAGAGAGAGACAGAAGGTTAACACGGAGAGACCCTGACCTAGAGAGATAGACCTCACACTGGAGAGAGAGACATGGGGTTAACACTGAGAGTCCCTGACCTAGAGAGATAGACCTCACCCTGGAGAGAGAGACAGAGGGTTAACACTGAGAGACAGAGAGTTAATCCTGAGAGACCCTGACCTAGAGAGATAGACCTCACCCTGGAGAGAGAGACATGGGGTTAATACTGAGAGACACTGACCTAGAGAGATAGACCTTACCCTGGAGAGAGAGACAGAAGGTTAACACTGAGAGACCCTAACCTAGAGAGATAGACCTCACCCTGGAGAGAGAGACATGGGGTTAATACTGAGAGACCCTGACCTAGAGAGATAGACCTCACCCTGGAGAGAGAGACAGAGGATTAACACTGAGAGACCCTGACCTAGAGAGATAGACCTCACCCTGGAGAGAGAGACATGGGGTTAATACTGAGAGACCCTGACCTAGAGAGATAGACCTCACCCTGGAGAGAGAGACAGGGGGTTAACACTGAGAGACAGAGGATTAATACTGAGAGACAGAGGATTAATACTGAGATACAGAGTTAACACTGAGAGATGGAGTTAACACTGAGAGACAGATGATTAATACTGAGAGACAGAGGGTTAATACTGAGAGACAGAGTTAATACTGAGAGACAGATGATTAATACTGAGAGACAGAGTTAATACTGAGAGACAGAGTTAATACTGAGAGACAGAGGGTTAATACTGAGAGACAGAGAGTTAATACTGAGAGGCAGAGGATTAATACTGAGAGACAGAGTTAATACTGAGAGACAGAGGGTTAATACTGAGAGACAGAGTTAATACTGAGAGACAGATGATTAATACTGAGAGACAGAGTTAATACTGAGAGACAGAGTTAATACTGAGAGACAGAGATAATACTGAGAGACAGAGGGTTAATACTGAGAGACAGAGAGTTAATACTGAGAGACAGAGTTAATACTGAGAGACAGAGGATTAATACTGAGATACAGAGTTAACACTGAGAGATGGAGTTAACACTGAGAGACAGATGATTACTACTGAGAGACAGAGTTAATACTGAGAGACAGAGTTAATACTGAGAGACAGAGGGTTAATACTGAGAGACAGAGAGTTAATACTGAGAGGCAGAGGATTAATACTGAGAGACAGAGTTAATACTGAGAGACAGAGGGTTAATACTGAGAGACAGAGTTAATACTGAGAGACAGAGGATTAATACTGAGATACAGAGTTAACACTGAGAGATGGAGTTAACACTGAGAGAGAGATGATTAATACTGAGAGACAGAGGGTTAATACTGAGAGACAGAGTTAATACTGAGAGACAGATGATTAATACTGAGAGACAGAGTTAATACTGAGAGACAGAGTTAATACTGAGAGACAGAGGGTTAATACTGAGAGACAGAGAGTTAATACTGAGAGACAGAGTTAATACTGAGAGACAGAGGATTAATACTGAGATACAGAGTTAACACTGAGAGATGGAGTTAACACTGAGAGACAGATGATTAATACTGAGAGACAGAGGGTTAATACTGAGAGACAGAGTTAATACTGAGAGACAGATGATTAATACTGAGAGACAGAGTTAATACTGAGAGACAGAGAGTTAATATTGAGAGACAGAGAGTTCATACTGAGAGACAGAGTTAATACTGAGAGACAGAGAGTTAATAATGAGAGACAGAGAGTTAATACTGAGAGACAGAGAGTTAATACTGAGAGACAGAGTTAATACTGAGAGACAGAGAGTTAATACTGAGAGACAGAGAGTTAATACTGAGAGACAGAGTTAATACTGAGAAACAGAGAGTTAATACTGAGAGACAGAGAGTTAATACTGAGAGACAGAGAGTTAATACTGAGAGACAGAGAGTTAATACTGAGAGACAGAGAGTTAATACTGAGAGACAGAGTTAATACTGAGAGACAGAGTTAATACTGAGAGACAGAGTTAATACTGAGATACAGAGAGTTAATACTGAGAGACAGAGAGTTAATACTGAGAGACAGAGTTAATACTGAGAGACAGAGTTAATACTGAGAGACAGTGAGTTAATATTGAGAGACAGAGAGTTAATACTGAGAGACAGAGAGTTAATACTGAGAGACAGAGTTAATACTGAGAGACAGAGAGTTAATACTGAGAGACAGAGAGTTAATACTGAGAGACAGAGATGATACTGAGAGACAGAGAGTTAATACTGAGAGACAGAGGGTTAATACTGAGAGACAGAGTTAATACTGAGAGACAGAGAGTTAATACTGAGAGACAGAGTTAATACTGAGAGACAGAGAGTTAATACTGAGAGACAGAGTTAATACTGAGAGACAGAGAGTTAATACTGAGAGACAGAGTTAATACTGAGAGACAGAGTTAATACTGAGAGACAGAGAGTTAATACTGAGAGACAGAGAGTTAATACTGAGAGACAGAGTTAATACTGAGAGACAGAGAGTTAATACTGAGAGACAGAGAGTTAATACTGAGAGACAGAGAGTTAATACTGAGAGACAGAGATAATACTGAGAGACAGAGAGTTAATACTGAGAGACAGAGGGTTAATACTGAGAGACAGAGTTAATACTGAGAGACAGAGAGTTAATACTGAGAGACAGAGGGTTAATACTGAGAGACAGAGAGTTAATACTGAGAGACAGAGAGTTAATACTGAGAGACAGAGGGTTAATACTGAGAGACAGAGTTAATACTGAGAGACAGAGAGTTAATACTGAGAGACAGAGAGTTAATACTGAGAGACAGAGAGTTAATACTGAGAGACAGAGAGTTAATACTGAGAGACAGAGAGTTAATACTGAGAGACAGAGGGTTAATACTGAGAGACAGAGAGTTAATACTGAGAGACAGAGAGTTAATACTGAGCGACAGAGAGTTAATACTGAGAGACAGAGAGTTAATACTGAGAGACAGAGAGTTAATACTGAGAGACAGAGAGTTAATACTGAGAGACAGAGAGTTAATACTGAGAGACAGAGAGTTAATACTGAGAGACAGAGAGTTAATACTGAGAGACAGAGTTAATACTGAGAGACAGAGAGTTAATACTGAGAGACAGAGGGTTAATACTGAGAGACAGAGTTAATACTGAGAGACAGAGAGTTAATATTGAGAGACAGAGGGTTAATACTGAGAGACAGAGTTAATACTGAGAGACAGAGAGTTAATATTGAGAGGCAGAGAGTTAATATTGAGAGACAGAGGGTTAATACTGAGAGACAGAGAGTTAATACTGAGAGACAGAGAGTTAATACTGAGAGACAGAGAGTTAATACTGCGAGACAGATAGTTAATACTGAGAGACAGCGTTAATACTGAGAGACAGAGATAATACTGAGAGACAGAGGGTTAATACTGAGAGACAGAGAGTTAATACTGAGAGACAGAGTTAATACTGAGAGACAGAGTTAATACTGAGAGACAGAGAGTTAATACTGAGAGACAGAGAGTTAATACTGAGAGACAGAGAGTTAATACTGAGAGACAGAGAGTTAATACTGAGAGACAGAGTTAATACTGAGAGACAGAGTTAATACTGAGAGACAGAGTTAATACTGAGAGACAGAGAGTTAATACTGAGAGACAGAGAGTTAATACTGAGAGACAGAGTTAATACTGAGAGACAGAGTTAATACTGAGAGACAGAGAGTTAATATTGAGAGACAGAGAGTTCATACTGAGAGACAGAGTTAATACTGAGAGACAGAGAGTTAATAATGAGAGACAGAGAGTTAATACTGAGAGACAGAGAGTTAATACTGAGAGACAGAGTTAATACTGAGAGACAGAGAGTTAATACTGAGAGACAGAGAGTTAATACTGAGAGACAGAGTTAATACTGAGAGACAGAGATGATACTGAGAGACAGAGAGTTAATACTGAGAGACAGAGGGTTAATACTGAGAGACAGAGTTAATACTGAGAGACAGAGAGTTAATACTGAGAGACAGAGTTAATACTGAGAGACAGAGAGTTAATACTGAGAGACAGAGTTAATACTGAGAGACAGAGAGTTAATACTGAGAGACAGAGTTAATACTGAGAGACAGAGTTAATACTGAGAGACAGAGAGTTAATACTGAGAGACAGAGAGTTAATACTGAGAGACAGAGTTAATACTGAGAGACAGAGAGTTAATACTGAGAGACAGAGAGTTAATACTGAGAGACAGAGAGTTAATACTGAGAGACAGAGATAATACTGAGAGACAGAGAGTTAATACTGAGAGACAGAGGGTTAATACTGAGAGACAGAGTTAATACTGAGAGACAGAGAGTTAATACTGAGAGACAGAGGGTTAATACTGAGAGACAGAGAGTTAATACTGAGAGACAGAGAGTTAATACTGAGAGACAGAGGGTTAATACTGAGAGACAGAGTTAATACTGAGAGACAGAGAGTTAATACTGAGAGACAGAGAGTTAATACTGAGAGACAGAGAGTTAATACTGAGAGACAGAGAGTTAATACTGAGAGACAGAGAGTTAATACTGAGAGACAGAGAGTTAATACTGAGAGACAGAGGGTTAATACTGAGAGACAGAGAGTTAATACTGAGAGACAGAGAGTTAATACTGAGCGACAGAGAGTTAATACTGAGAGACAGAGAGTTAATACTGAGAGACAGAGAGTTAATACTGAGAGACAGAGAGTTAATACTGAGAGACAGAGAGTTAATACTGAGAGACAGAGAGTTAATACTGAGAGACAGAGAGTTAATACTGAGAGACAGAGTTAATACTGAGAGACAGAGAGTTAATACTGAGAGACAGAGGGTTAATACTGAGAGACAGAGTTAATACTGAGAGACAGAGAGTTAATATTGAGAGACAGAGGGTTAATACTGAGAGACAGAGTTAATACTGAGAGACAGAGAGTTAATATTGAGAGGCAGAGAGTTAATATTGAGAGACAGAGGGTTAATACTGAGAGACAGAGAGTTAATACTGAGAGACAGAGAGTTAATACTGAGAGACAGAGAGTTAATACTGCGAGACAGATAGTTAATACTGAGAGACAGCGTTAATACTGAGAGACAGAGATAATACTGAGAGACAGAGGGTTAATACTGAGAGACAGAGAGTTAATACTGAGAGACAGAGTTAATACTGAGAGACAGAGTTAATACTGAGAGACAGAGAGTTAATACTGAGAGACAGAGAGTTAATACTGAGAGACAGAGAGTTAATACTGAGAGACAGAGAGTTAATACTGAGAGACAGAGTTAATACTGAGAGACAGAGTTAATACTGAGAGACAGAGTTAATACTGAGAGACAGAGAGTTAATACTGAGAGACAGAGAGTTAATACTGAGAGACAGAGTTAATACTGAGAGACAGAGTTAATACTGAGATACAGAGAGTTAATATTGAGAGACAGAGAGTTCATACTGAGAGACAGAGTTAATACTGAGAGACAGAGAGTTAATAATGAGAGACAGAGAGTTAATACTGAGAGACAGAGAGTTAATACTGAGAGACAGAGTTAATACTGAGAGACAGAGAGTTAATACTGAGAGACAGAGAGTTAATACTGAGAGACAGAGTTAATACTGAGAGACAGAGACTTAATACTGAGAGACAGAGAGTTAATACTGAGAGACAGAGAGTTAATACTGAGAGACAGAGAGTTAATACTGAGAGACAGAGAGTTAATACTGAGAGACAGAGTTAATACTGAGAGACAGAGTTAATACTGAGAGACAGAGTTAATACTGAGATACAGAGAGTTAATACTGAGAGACAGAGAGTTAATACTGAGAGACAGAGTTAATACTGAGAGACAGAGTTAATACTGAGAGACAGTGAGTTAATATTGAGAGACAGAGAGTTAATACTGAGAGACAGAGTTAATACTGAGAGACAGAGAGTTAATACTGAGAGACAGAGAGTTAATACTGAGAGACAGAGAGTTAATACTGAGAGACAGAGTTAATACTGAGAGACAGAGAGTTAATACTGAGAGACAGAGAGTTAATACTGAGAGACAGAGATAATACTGAGAGACAGAGAGTTAATACTGAGAGACAGAGAGTTAATACTGAGAGACAGAGTTAATACTGAGAGACAGAGAGTTAATACTGAGAGACAGAGTTAATACTGAGAGACAGAGTTAATACTGAGAGACAGAGAGTTAATACTGAGAGACAGAGAGTTAATACTGAGAGACAGAGTTAATACTGAGAGACAGAGAGTTAATACTGAGAGACAGAGAGTTAATACTGAGAGACAGAGAGTTAATACTGAGAGACAGAGTTAATACTGAGAGACAGAGAGTTAATACTGAGAGACAGAGAGTTAATACTGAGAGACAGAGAGTTAATACTGAGAGACAGAGGGTTAATACTGAGAGACAGAGAGTTAATACTGAGAGACAGAGAGTTAATACTGAGCGACAGAGAGTTAATACTGAGAGACAGAGAGTTAATACTGAGAGACAGAGAGTTAATACTGAGAGACAGAGAGTTAATACTGAGCGACAGAGAGTTAATACTGAGAGACAGAGAGTTAATACTGAGAGACAGAGAGTTAATACTGAGAGACAGAGAGTTAATACTGAGAGACAGAGAGTTAATACTGAGAGACAGAGAGTTAATACTGAGAGACAGAGTTAATACTGAGAGACAGAGAGTTAATACTGAGAGACAGAGGGTTAATACTGAGAGACAGAGTTAATACTGAGAGACAGAGAGTTAATATTGAGAGACAGAGGGTTAATACTGAGAGACAGAGTTAATACTGAGAGACAGAGAGTTAATATTGAGAGGCAGAGAGTTAATATTGAGAGACAGAGGGTTAATACTGAGAGACAGAGAGTTAATATTGAGAGACAGAGAGTTAATATTGAGAGACAGAGGGTTAATACTGAGAGACAGAGTTAATACTGAGAGACAGAGAGTTAATATTGAGAGGCAGAGAGTTAATATTGAGAGACAGAGGGTTAATACTGAGAGACAGAGAGTTAATATTGAGAGACAGAGAGTTAATATTGAGAGACAGAGGGTTAATACTGAGAGACAGAGTTAATACTGAGAGACAGAGAGTTAATATTGAGAGACAGAGGGTTAATACTGAGAGACAGAGTTAATACTGAGAGACAGAGAGTTAATATTGAGAGGCAGAGGATTAATACTGAGAGACAGAGGGTTAATACTGAGAGACAGAGAGTTAATACTGAGAGACAGAGAGTTAATACTGAGAGACAGAGAGTTAATACTGAGAGACAGAGAGTTAATACTGAGAGACAGAGGGTTAATACTGAGAGACAGAGAGTTAATATTGAGAGGCAGAGAGGACCCTGACCTAGAGAGAGATTTGTATTGATTTCTTTTTCATTGAACCTTTATTTAACTAGTCAAGTCAGTTAAGAACAAATTCTTATTTACAATGACGGCCTACACCAGCCAAACCCTCCCTTAACCCGGACAACACCAGCTAAACCTGGACACATGATGAGAAAGAAGGACAAGTTGCTAATACTGAGATGCAGGGGACGGACATAGAGAGGGGAACAGTCTGAGAGGGGGACAGTGGTACCCAACTACCCCTCCCTCCCTCCCCCTTCTCCTCCATCCTCCCGCTGTCCCACCCCCTCACCTGTCCAGGTATCCCCTCTCCTTGGCGAAGCGTTGGAAGGCTCCCATGGGGTCTGATCCGGTACTGAGGATGAAGACCAGGGGGGTGGAGGGAGACATGTCACTGTAGAGAGTGGCCAGGTCAACAGGAGGGTTCTCTACAAACTGTTTCCCCAGGCTCACGATCACAAACTCTGTCACCGCAAACACCACCTAGAGGGAGGGAGGGAGAGTGGCCGGGAGAGTAAGTCAACTCCCTCTGGCTATCTACTCTGATTCCAGAGTATTCTCCTCTGAGAGTTTCAGAGAGCAGAATAACTGCATTTACAAACGTTCAACACCAGCTGAATATGGCCGCCGTCAGCAAACGTTGGCAAAAAAACATCATTAAAATGTTGCCAGCAGCACAGTTACAGTCACCAACACTCAGGATAACATGAAAACAGCCTAACCAGCTCTGCTAGCTCAAGGAAAACGGTCAGAGTGAGGTGTTCTCTCATTATGTGTCTGGAAGTAGCTAGCCAGCTAGCCAACGTTAGCCAGTTAGCTTGGGTGGTTGACGATAGTTGTGAGGTCAGAACGCTCGGCTCAAACCTAGTCCTCGCGCCAGAGCGTCCAGTATGCGCTCTGAACGCTCCGTGAGCCAAACGCTCTGGATTTACCAACGTACAATCGGACAACGCTCAGACCACACTCTGGCACTCCAGATTGAATTTAAGAACACACCCTAAATAAAACGGATGGATGAACATAACTGCAAATATCGCTGTGTGACCTGAAGGGCAACTTCTATCAAATATGACCATTGATATACAACATACAATGAGAGAGATGCCAAGAAAACTGCCAGCCCTTTCACCATCACAAGCAGACTGATACACACACACACACGTGCACGCACACACGCACACACACACGCACACACACACACACACACACACACGCACACACACACACGCACACCAACAACCCCCACTACCTTCTCCTCCATGAAGCTCTTGATGAGCACCAGTTTCTGGAAGGCCCCCAGTCTCTGATCCCAGTGACCCCTGACCCCGTTTGCCTTTTCCTTCTCTTCTTCAGACATCTCCTCTGAGTAGGGAGGCAGCTGGGAGTCAGACACGTAGCCCTGCCAGTTCTCTGGGTTGAAACACACTTCCAGACGACCTGGGAACACACACTCCAATATTCATCTACTTCTGTAGCTAGGCAGAAGAGTGTGTGTTCCCATTGACATCATTAGCATTGACATTGACATCATTAGCAGATTACAAGGTAGTGGTAATGTCTAGGTTATTTTAGCTGTGTTACAACTCTACCTAGTGATAATCTCTAGGTTATTTTAGCTGTGTTACCACTCTACCTAGTGGTAATCTCTAGGTTATTTTAGCTGTGTTACAACTCTACCTAGTGGTAATCTCTAGGTTATTTTAGCTGTGTTACCACTCTACCTAGTGGTAATCTCTAGGTTATTTTAGCTGGTTACTACTCTACCTAGTGGTAATCTCTAGGTTATTTTAGATGTGTTACTACTCTACCTAGTGGTAATCTCTAGGTTATTTTAGCTGTGTGTTACTACTCTACCTAGTGGTAATCTCTAGGTTATTTTAGCTGTGTTACTACTCTACCTAGTGGTAATCTCTAGGTTATTTTAGATGTGTTACTACTCTACCTAGTGGTAATCTCTAGGTTATTTAAGCTGTGTGTTACCACTCTACCTAGTGGCAATCTCTAGGTTATTTTAGCTGTATGTTACTCTACCTAGTGGTAATCTCTAGGTTATTTTAGCTGTGTTACTACTCTACCTAGTGGCAATCTCTAGGTTATTTTAGCTGTGTGTTACCACTCTACCTAGTGGTAATCTATAGGTTATTTTAGCTGTATGTTACTCTACCTAGTGGTAATCTCTAGGTTATTTTAGCTGTGTTACTACTCTACCTAGTGGTAATCTCTAGGTTATTTTAGCTGTGTGTTACTACTCTACCTAGTGGTAATCTCTAGGTTATTTTAGCTGTGTGTTACCACTCTACCTAGTGGTAATCTCTAGGTTATTTTAGCTGTGTGTTACTACTCTACCTAGTGGTAATCTCTAGGTTATTTTAGCTGTGTTACTACTCTACCTAGTGGTAATCTCTAGGTTATTTTAGCTGTGTTACTACTCTACCTAGTGGTAATCTCTAGGTTATTTTAGCTGTGTGTTACCACTCTACCTAGTGGTAATCTCTAGGTTATTTTAGCTGTGTTACTACTCTACCTAGTGGTAATCTATAGGTTATTTTAGCTGTATGTTACTCTACCTAGTGGTAATCTCTAGGTTATTTTAGCTGTGTGTTACTACTCTACCTAGTGGTAATCTCTAGGTTATTTTAGCTGTGTTACTACTCTACCTAGTGGTAATCTCTAGGTTATCTTAGCTGTGTGTTACTACTCTACCTAGTGGTAATCTATAGGTTATTTTAGCTGTGTTACTACTCTACCTACTGGTAATCTCTAGGTTATTTTAGCTGTGTTACTACTCTACCTAGTGGTAATCTCTAGGTTATTTTAGCTGTGTTACCACTCTACCTAGTGGTAATCTCTAGGTTATTTTAGCTGTGTTACCACTCTACCTAGTGGTAATCTCTAGGTTATTTTAGCTGTGTTACCACTCTACCTAGTGGTAATATCTAGGTTATTTTAGCTGTGTGTTACTACTCTACCTAGTGGTAATCTCTTAGGTTATTTTATCTGTGTTACTACTCTACCTAGTGGTAATCTCTAGGTTATTTTAGCTGTGTTACTACTCTACCTAGTGGTAATCTCTAGGTTATTTTAGCTGTGTTACTACTCTACCTAGTGGTAATCTCTAGGTTATTTTAGCTGTGTTACTACTCTACCTAGTGGTAATCTCTAGGTTATTTTTAGCTGTGTTACTACTCTACCTAGTGGTAATCTCTAGGTTATTTTAGCTGTATGTTACTCTACCTAGTGGTAATCTCTAGGTTATTTTAGCTGTGTGTTACTACTCTACCTAGTGGTAATCTCTATGTTATTTTAGCTGTGTTACAACTCTACCTAGTGGTAATCTCTAGGTTATTTTTAGCTGTGTTACTACTCTACCTAGTGGTAATCTCTAGGTTATTTTAGCTGTATGTTACTCTACCTAGTGGTAATCTCTAGGTTATTTTAGCTGTGTGTTACTACTCTACCTAGTGGTAATCTCTAGGTTATTTTAGCTGTGTTACTACTCTACCTAGTGGTAATCTCTAGGTTATTTTAGCTGTGTTACTACTCTACCTAGTGGTAATCTCTAGGTTATTTTAGCTGTGTTACTATTCTACCTAGTGGTAATCTCTAGGTTATTTTAGCTGTGTGTTACTACTCTACCTAGTTTTATAGAGATGGGTGTCTAGGTTATTTAAGCTGTGTGTTACTACTCTACCTAGTTTTATAGAGATGGGTGTCTAGGTTATTTTAGCTGTGTGTTACTACTCTACCTAGTTTTATGGAGATGGGTGTCTAGGTTATTTAAGCTGTGTGTTACTACTCTACCTAGTTTTATAGAGATGGGTGTCTAGGTTATTTTAGCTGTGTGTTACTACTCTACCTAGTTTTATAGAGATGGGTGTCTAGGTTATTTAAGCTGTGTGTTACTATTCTACCTAGTGGTAATCTCTAGGTTATTTTAGTTGTGTTACTCTACCTAGTTTTATAGAGATGGGTGTCTAGGTTATTTAAGCTGTGTGTTACTACTCTACCTAGTTTTATAGAGATGGGTGTCTAGGTTATTTAAGCTGTGTGTTACTACTCTACCTAGTTTTATAGAGATGGGTGTCTAGGTTATTTAAGCTGTGTGTTACTACTCTACCTAGTTTTATAGAGATGGGTGTCTAGGTTATTTTAGCTGTGTGTTACTCTACCTAGTTTTATGGAGATGGGTGTCTAGGTTATTTAAGCTGTGTTACTACTCTACCTAGTTTTATAGAGATGGGTGTCTAGGTTATTTTAGCTTTGTGTTACTACTCTACCTAGTTTTATAGAGATGGGTGTCTAGGTTATTTTAGCTGTGTGTTACTCTACCTAGTTTTATGGAGATGGGTGTCTAGGTTATTTAAGCTGTGTTACTACTCTACCTAGTTTTATAGAGATGGGTGTCTAGGTTATTTTAGCTGTGTGTTACTCTACCTAGTTTTATAGAGATGGGTGTCTAGGTTATTTAAGCTGTGTGTTACTACTCTACCTAGTTTTATAGAGATGGGTGTCTAGGTTATTTAAGCTGTGTGTTACTACTCTACCTAGTTTTATAGAGATGGGTGTCTAGGTTATTTAAGCTGTGTGTTACTACTCTACCTAGTTTTATAGAGATGGGTGTCTAGGTTATTTTAGCTGTGTGTTACTCTACCTAGTTTTATAGAGATGGGTGTCTAGGTTATTTAAGCTGTGTGTTACTCTACCTAGTTTTATAGAGATGGGTGTCTAGGTTATTTAAGCTGTGTGTTACTACTCTACCTAGTTTTATAGAGATGGGTGTCTAGGTTATTTAAGCTGTGTGTTACTACTCTACCTAGTTTTATAGAGATGGGTGTCTAGGTTATTTTAGCTGTGTTACTACTCTACCTAGTTTTATAGAGATGGGTGTCTATGTTATTTAAGCTGTGTTACTACTCTACCTAGTTTTATAGAGATGGGTGTCTAGGTTATTTTAGCTGTGTTACTACTCTACCTAGTTTTATAGAGATGGGTGTCTAGGTTATTTAAGCTGTGTGTTACTACTCTACCTAGTTTTATAGAGATGGGTGTCTAGGTTATTTTAGTTGTGTTACTCTACCTAGTTTTATAGAGATGGGTGTCTAGGTTATTTTAGCTGTGTGTTACTACTCTACCTAGTTTTATAGAGATGGGTGTCTAGGTTATTTTAGTTGTGTTACTCTACCTAGTTTTATAGAGATGGGTGTCTAGGTTATTTAAGCTGTGTTACTCTACCTAGTTTTATAGAGATGGGTGTGGCGGTGATCTCTCTCTTGATGCCGTTGAAGCAGGGCAGCGTGTCCTCCAGCTCACAGCATGTCTGCCAGGTAAACTCTGACAGCCATGGCACCTCAGGCCTCTCTGGATGATCCTGATGGGGGAGAGAGGGAGAGAGAGCCAGGGGGAGGGAGGGAGAGAGAGGCAGGGGGGGGGGGGCAGCCAGGGGGAGGGAGGGAGAGAGAGACAGCCAGGGGGAGGGTGGGAGAGAGAGCCAGGGGGAGGGAGGGAGAGAGAGAGAGCCAGGGGAGAGGGAGGGAGAGAGAGACAGCCAGGGGGGAGGGAGGGAGAGAGAGACAGCCAGGGGGTAGGGAGGGAGAGAGAGAGCCAGGGGGGGAGGGAGAGAGACAGCCAGGGGGAGGGAGGGAGGGAGAGAGCCAGGGGGGAGGGAGGGAGAGAGAGACAGCCAGGGGGGAGGGAGGGAGAGAGAGACAGCCAGGGGGTAGGGAGGGAGAGAGAGAGCCAGGGGGGGAGGGAGAGAGACAGCCAGGGGGAGGGAGGGAGGGAGAGAGCCAGGGGGGAGGGAGGGAGAGAGAGACAGCCAGGGGGAGAGACAGCCAGGGGGGAGGGAGGAAGAGACAGCCAGGGGTTGGGAGGGAGAGACAGCCAGGGGGGAGGGAGGGAGAGACAGCCAGGGGGGAGGGAGGGAGAGACAGTCAGGGGGGAGGGAGGGAGGGAGAGACAGCCAGGGGGAGGGAGAGAGGGAGAGCCAGGGGAGAGGGATGGAGGAAGGGAGAGGAGAGGAGAAAGGTAGAGGGGACAAAAGAAAAGAGAAGTGCAGTGGACAGAGAAGCGAATGGATAGATAGAGAGGGGGTGTGGAGAGGAGACATAAGAGAATGATAGATAGAGGAGGGTGTGTGGAGAGGAGACATAAGAGAATGATAGATAGAGAGGGGGTGTGGAGAGGAGACATAAGAGAATGATAGATAGAGAGGGGGTGTGGAGAGGAGACATAAGAGAATGATAGATAGAGAGGGGGTGTGGAGAGGAGACATAAGAGAATGACAGATAGAGAGGGGGTGTGGAGAGGAGACATAAGAGAATGAGAGATAGAGGGGGTGTGTGGAGAGGAGACATAAGAGAATGATAGATAGAGGGGGGTGTGTGGAGAGGAGACATAAGAGAATGATAGATAGAGAGGGGGTGTGGAGAGGAGACATAAGAGAATGATAGATAGAGGGGGGTGTGGAGAGGAGACATAAGAGAATGATAGATAGAGAGGGGGTGTGTGGAGAGGAGACATAAGAGAATGATAGATAGAGGGGGTGTGTGGAGAGGAGACATAAGATAATGATAGATAGAGAGGGGGTGTGGAGAGGAGACATAAGATAATGATATATAGAGAGGGGGTGTGGAGAGGAGACATAAGAGAATGATAGATAGAGGGGGTGTGTGGAGAGGAGACATAAGAAAATGATAGATAGAGAGGGGGTGTGGAGAGGAGACATAAGAGAATGATAGATAGAGAGGGGGTGTGTGGAGAGGAGACATAAGAGAATGATAGATAGAGGGGGTGTGTGGAGAGGAGACATAAGAGAATGATAGATAGAGAGGGGGTGTGGAGAGGAGACATAAGAGAATGATATATAGAGAGGGGGTGTGGAGAGGAGACATAAGAGAATGATAGATAGAGGGGGTGTGTGGAGAGGAGACATAAGAGAATGATAGATAGAGGGGGTGTGTGGAGAGGAGACATAAGAGAATGATAGATAGAGAGGGGGTGTGGAGAGGAGACATAAGATAATGATAGATAGAGAGGGGGTGTGTGGAGAGGAGACATAAGAGAATGATAGATAGAGAGGGGGTGTGGAGAGGAGACATAAGATAATGATAGATAGAGAGGGGGTGTGTGGAGAGGAGACATAAGAGAATGATAGATAGAGGGGGTGTGTGGAGAGGAGACATAAGAGAATGATAGATAGAGAGGGGGTGTGGAGAGGAGACATAAGAGAATGATAGATAGAGGGGGGTGTGTGGAGAGGAGACATAAGAGAATGATAGATAGAGAGGGGGCGTGGAGAGGAGACATAAGAGAATGATAGATAGTGGGGGTGTGTGGAGAGGAGACATAAGAGAATGATAGATAGAGAGGGGGTGTGGAGAGGAGACATAAGAGAATGATATATAGAGAGGGGGTGTGGAGAGGAGACATAAGAGAATGATAGATAGAGGGGGTGTGTGGAGAGGAGACATAAGAGAATGATAGATAGAGGGGGGTGTGTGGAGAGGAGACATAAGAGAATGATAGATAGAGAGGGGGTGTGGAGAGGAGACATAAGATAATGATAGATAGAGAGGGGGTGTGTGGAGAGGAGACATAAGAGAATGATAGATAGAGGGGGTGTGTGGAGAGGAGACATAAGAGAATGATAGATAGAGGGGGGTGTGTGGAGAGGAGACATAAGAGAATGATAGATAGAGAGGGGGTGTGGAGAGGAGACATAAGATAATGATAGATAGAGAGGGGGTGTGTGGAGAGGAGACAAAAGAGAATGATAGATAGAGGGGGTGTGTGGAGAGGAGACATAAGATAATGATAGATAGAGGGGGGTGTGTGGAGAGGAGACATAAGAGAATGATAGATAGAGAGGGGGTGTGGAGAGGAGACATAAGAGAATGATAGATAGAGAGGGTGTGTGGAGAGGAGACATAAGAGAATGATAGATAGAGAGGGGGTGTGGAGAGGAGACATAAGATAATGATAGATAGAGAGGGGGTGTGGAGAGGAGACATAAGAGAATGATAGATAGAGAGGGGGTGTGGAGAGGAGACATAAGAGAATGATAGATAGAGGGGGGGTGTGGAGAGGAGACATAAGATAATGATAGATAGAGGGGGGTGTGTGGAGAGGAGACAGAAGAGGAGCGGAGGACAAGGGGACATTGGGTATTACGTGGAGAACCGAGGTGATGGATGGAGAGAAGATGAGGTGG
>NW_027258006.1:45000-52500 GCF_045791955.1 Oncorhynchus clarkii lewisi
ATCTGTGACAGCTGTATCCAGACTGTAAGCTGTGCGTTAGACTATCTATCTGTGACAGCTGTGTCCAGACTGTAAGCTGTGTGTTAGACTATCTATCTGTGACAGCTGTGTCCAGACTGTAAGCTGTGTGTTAGACTATCTATCTGTGACAGCTGTGTCCAGACTGTAAGCTGTGTGTTAGACTATCTATCTGTGACAGCTGTGTCCAGACTGTGTGTTTAAAGGGAGGTGACAGACATGTCTATTCACGTCCCTTCTGTCTGACTGATTGCTGGGCCCGGGGAATAGGTCTGAGACTAGCACCAGCCCTGTGTTGTGGGACTGAAGAGTGCTGGAGCAGGCTGATAGGGCCTTCAAATGGCAGCAGGCGCCGTGCCCGTAGGCTGGGTGAACTCAGGGGCATGGCTGTCTGGCAGGTGGGCAAGGCTCTTCACAGCAACCACCCATCATCATGACCTGTGCCAGGCTGACAGCTCCCTGCGTGAGCCAACTGTTTACAGTGTTGCTAGTGCCAACGTTTGGCATGGAGAGAGAGAGGGCAGTGTGTGTGTGTGTGTGTGTGTGTGTGTGAGCGTCTAATGTCTAATGTGACCGTCTAATGTCTAATGTTCAACTGTTCTGCCTGTGATTATTATTATTTGACCCTGCTGGTCATCTATGAACATTTGAACATCTTGGCCATGTTCTGTTATAATCTCCACCCGGCACAGCCAGAAGAGGACTGGCCACCCCTCATAGCCTGGTTCCTCTCTAGGTTTCTTCCTAGGTTTTGGCCTTTCTAGGGAGTTTTTCCTAGCCACCGTGCTTCTACACCTGCATTGCTTGCTGTTTAGGGTTTTAGGCTGGGTTTCTGTACAGCACTTTGAGACATCAGCTGATATACGAAGGGCTTTATAAAAACATTTGATTTGATTTGATGTGGTTATTTTATGTTTTTGTGTGTGGGTGAGAAACCAGACGCTTTACTGACCTACAGTTATTCTAAACATGTGTGTATTCCTTTCAATTGGTCGGCATTGGTTTTGACAACCTAAAAAGGAAATACCAATTAAATTGCTCTGGGGTGAAATGACGGGGCCATTGATTGTAGAGCTGTTCATTTAGACTGTGGATAAACCACATGGACATTGACATTCCAATAAAAGCCATCTGGTATTGATGCAAAGCAAACATGACCCAGGCCATATTAATACAGACTGAGATGGACTGCATTCCAAAACTGCTGGGGAGAATAAATCACTAGCCAGTCAGGTTTTCTACCGGTGTTTGGCTGAAGGCACGTGCTAATTTCCGGTTGTTTGACCCACCTCAGGCAGGTAGTGTGGGTTGGCCATCTTGGTGGTCATGTAGAACCTGAATTTCTTGTTGTAGTCAATGTCGGAGTCTCCGAGGCGGATGAGGGTGCGGCCGCCCGCCACAAACGTCTGCTTCAGCAGGATGGGCTCCAGAGCCGGGTCCACAGTCTCCTTCAGCTACTCACACACAACCAGGACACAAAATGGATGTCGCGCTGGTCAGTTTTACCATTCTTCCTGTTCCAAGTCAACTCACCCAGGTCTCTTTGCTAACTCTAGACCCAAAATGGACTGGTCAGTTTCACCATTCTTCCTGTTCCAAGTCAACTCACCCAGGTCTCTTTGCTAACTCTAGACCCAAAATGGACTGGTCAGTTTTACCATTCTTCCTGTTCCAAGTCAACTCACCCAGGTCTCTTTGCTAACTCTAGACCCAAAATGGACTGGTCAGTTTTACCATTCTTCCTGTTCCAAGTCAACTCACCCAGGTCTCTTTGCTAACTCTAGACCCAAAATGGACTGGTCAGTTTTACCATTCTTCCTGTTCCAAGTCAACTCACCCAGGTCTCTTTGCTAACTCTAGACCCAAAATGGACTGGTCAGTTTTACCATTCTTCCTGTTCCAAGTCAACTCACCCAGGTCTCTTTGCTAACTCTAGACCCAAAATGGACTGGTCAGTTTTACCATTCTTCCTGTTCCAAGTCAACTCACCCAGGTCTCTTTGCTAACTCTAGACCCAAAATGGAGGATAGAACTGTCTTCCGAGACTAATCTCCATGGTGAATCGTGACCTAGAATGGCTGCCATTGTACTGACCTCCTCCAGCAGTACGGGCATGCCCATGCGGATGGCGTTCTCCAGGGTTCGCAGGAAACCAGAGTCGGTCAGCTTGATCACCTTCAGACCGTTCTTGGTCTCCTTGGAACGGATCCAACGGTTGGCCTGGAGACGGACCAGACACAGTTGTATAAAGCATTTCAAATGAGGGACTATTTGTTTAGTTTCAGGTCGGTTGTGATTGTGTAGCTACGTCATCCCAACGCCACAAGGGACAGAACTTCCATATTGTCCCTTTAAAGTATTCAAGTGACCACCATTGAGGGGTCATGTCATTTCCTCTCATACCAGAAAGTAACTATGTTGTCCATGACACAGGTGTCACACTCAATGCACGAAGGACCGAGAGTCTGCAGGTTTTCGCTCCTCCCTTGTACTTGATTGATGAATTAAGGTCACTAATTAATAAGGAACTCCACACACCTGGTTGTTTAGGTCTTAATTGAAAGGAAACAACTAAAACCTGCAGACACCAGGCCCTCCACGGAATGAGTTTGACACCCCTGGTGATTGATGAACCCGGCAGGTCAGAATCACTCTCATCGACATGAATGAAAACTAACAAATAGAAATGCACTACATTTGAGTCAGTGGACAGACAAGCAGTGTGTGTGTGAGTCTATTTGTGTGCGTTTGAGACGGTCTGCGCCAGCCGAACAACGAAGTGTCCCCGTGCTAGGCTGTCAGCAAGCCTCCCTGCCTGCTCAACTCCCTGCCTCTCCCCATCTCCATCGCGGCCTGTGCATGGCAGACAGAGACCAGTCAACAGACCGCTCCCTGGGGCAGCGGCCCAAAGAAAGAGAGGAGAAGGAGAAAGAAACAAAAGATGACAGGAAGCAACATAAGAGGTGTCAGGGGACTGGACCTGAGAGTCAAACTACAGAGTGGCCAAGCGCATGGAGTCTGTATTGCAACACAGAGAGAGTGGGAATAGTCTTAGTGTCTCAGGGCTGTTGTCTCCGTGGTGATAAGGGAATAGTGTTAGTAACAGAATAGTCAGGGCGGTTGTCTCCTGTTGTTGCCTTGTTCCAGGCTGGGGTTGGGGAATGGGAGTCAGGGGTTGTTCCAGGCTGGGGTCTGAGAATGGGAGTCAGGGTTTGTTCCAGGCTGGGGTCTGAGAATGGGAGTCAGGGTTTGTTCCAGGCTGGGGTCTGAGAATGGGAGTCAGGGTTTGTTCCAGGCTGGGGTCTGGGAATGGGAGTCAGGGTTTGTTCCAGGCTGGGGTCTGAGAATGGGAGTCAGGGTTTGTACCAGGCTGGGGTCCGGGAGTCAGGGTTTGTTCCAGGCTGGGGTCTGGGACCCAGGGTTTGTTCCAGGCTGGGGTCTGGGAGTCAGGGTTTGTTCCAGGCTGGGGTCTGAGAATGACAGTCAGGGTTTGTTCCAGGCTGGGGTCTGGGAATGCGAGTCAGTGTGTCTGGGAGTCAGGGTTTGTTCCAGGCTGGGGTCTGGGAGCCAGGGTTTGTTCCAGGCTGGGGTCTGGGAATGGGAGTCAGGGTTTGTTCCAGGCTGGGGTCTGAGAATGGGAGTCAGGGTTTGTTCCAGGCTGGGGTCTGGGAATGGGAGTCAGGGTTTGTTCCAGGCTTGGGTCCGAGAATGGGAGTCAGGGTTTGTTCCAGGCTGGGGCCTGAGAATGGGAGTCAGGATTTGAGCCACAACACATTACAACACAACTGTTATTTTAGCAGATGTAGCCACAGAAAAATAACTCTGGTCATCATAGCCAATACAAGAATAGAGAAAATGACAACTAGAAATACAACTTGACAAGTAGCTTATTACAAAGTATAAGATGAATAACTATTTGCAACACCATCGCATATAAAGGTACCTGTGATTAAAAGATGTTATAGAATCTAAATAGAGTATTTACGTAGAGGACTGAATCCAGAAGAGATGAAAAGTGTGGTAAGACAAATACTTCTGATTGGTTGATTGGCTGATTGGTTGAATGATTTAAGACAAAAATGACTGATTTGCTGTCAGCTGGGTCACCTGATCCTGAGGGTCGATCATGAGTGGCCAGCGGCGTCCACGGGTAACCAGGATTCCATTCTCAGTGGAAACGGTGTCCCGGGGCAACCCCTCGGCGTTCCACAGGCGGATCTCATAGGGGTCGCCCAGGATGTTGATGAGGCTGAAGCTGGCACTGATGGGGATGCCCAACTCCTGGCATCGCACAATCCACTGGTCTATCAGCTGCACACACACACACACACACACACACACACACACACACACACACACACACACACACACACACACACACACACACACACACACACACACACACACACACACACACACACACACACACACACACAAACACACACACACACATACACACAGCCACACACACACACACACACAGCCACACACAGACACACACAGCCACACACACACACACACACACACACACACACACACACAGCCACACACACAGCCACACACACACAGCCACACACACAGCCACACACACAGGCACACACAGACACACACACACACACACACACACACACACACACACACACACACACACACACACACACACACACACACACACACACACACAGCCACACACACACACACACGTTTATCAACAATCCGAGCCTTGTATATTCAGGATGAATGAACATTCCCAAGTCATCTGACTCCATAACCATGTGATATAACAGGTAGTATTGACAGACATTACAGACACAGTGGTAGTATTGACAGACAGTGGTTGTATTGACAGACAGCACATAGACAGTGGTAGTATTGACAGACAGCACATAGACAGTGGTAGTATTGACAGACAGTACAGAGACAGTGGTAATATTGACAGACAGCACATAGACAGTGTTAGTATTGACAGACAGCACATAGACAGTGATAGTATTGACAGACAGCACATAGACAGTGGTAGTATTGACAGACAGTACAGAGACAGTGGTAGTATTGACAGACAGCACATAGACAGTGTTAGTATTGACAGACACCACATAGACAGTGGTAGTATTGACAGACAGCACATAGACAGTGGTAGTATTGACAGACACCACATAGACAGTGATAGTATTGACAGACACCACATAGACAGTGGTAGTATTAACAGACAGCACATAGACAGTGATAGTATTAACAGACAGCACATAGACAGTGGTAGTATTGACAGACAGTACAGAGACAGTGGTAGTATTAACAGACAGCACATAGACAGTGGTAGTATTAACAGACAGCACATAGACAGTGATAGTATTGACAGACACCACATAGACAGTGATAGTATTGACAGACACCACATAGACAGTGATAGTATTGACAGACAGCACATAGACAGTGATAGCATTGACAGACACCACATAGACAGTGATAGTATTGACAGACACCACATAGACAGTGATAGCATTGACAGACACCACATAGAGTGATAGTATTGACAGACAGCACATAGACAGTGATAGTATTGACAGACACCACATAGACAGTGGTAGTATTGACAGACAGCACATAGACAGTGATAGTATTGACAGACACCACATAGACAGTGGTAGTATTGACAGACAGCCAGACAGACCCAGTGGGTTGAGGTGAGTGAGAGCCATTAGGCCAGAGTGCCAGTGTGGGCAGGGAGGTTGACACATGGTCTGCCTCTCCGTCTGGCCCGAGGGAGAGAGGTGGGCACACAGACACTGTCTAGAACAGGCAGGCTTCACTGGGTTTGGTTCCAATAGTGTACAGAGAACAGACGGCAATGTTTAGACGCAGGGCGCAGAAGTAGAGTGAAAGTATATAACAGATAGTAAGAACCGTGTATAAAGCTGCATCTCTATAGAGGCCATACATACCAGGTGTATCCACTGCAAGGGGAAGGCTATGTAGTTTAGAATGGTTATAATGCAACATACTGCGGTAGGTTATAGTGAGAATTAGCAGGCTGTATATAAAGGATGTACCAGTTGTCTATAGTGCATTGTGAAGGCTCCGTAGTACTGCAGGCTGCAGGTTATAGTGAGAATTAGCAGGCTGTATATAAAGGATGTACCAGTTGTCTATAGTGCACTGTGAAGGCTCCGTAGTACTGCAGGCTGCAGGTTATAGTGAGAATTAGCAGGCTGAATATACAGGATGTACCAGTTGTCTATAGTGCATTGTGAAGGCTCCGTAGTACTGCAGGCTGCAGGTTATAGTGAGAATTAGCAGGCTGTATATACAGGATGTACCAGTTGTCTATAGTGCATTGTGAAGGCTCCGTAGTACTGCAGGCTGCAGGTTATAGTGAGAATTAGCAGGCTGTATATAAAGGATGTACCAGTTGTCTATAGTGCATTGTGAAGGCTCCGTAGTACTGCAGGCTGCAGGTTATAGTGAGAATTAGCAGGCTGTATATACAGGATGTACCAGTTGTCTATAGTGCATTGTGAAGGCTCCGTAGTACTGCAGGCTGCAGGTTATAGTGAGAATTAGCCGTCTGTATATAAAGGATGTACCAGTTGTCTATAGTGCATTGTGAAGGCTCCGTAGTACTGCAGGCTGCAGGTTATAGTGAGAATTAGCAGTCTGTATATAAAGGATGTACCAGTTGTCTATAGTGCACTGTGAAGGCTCCGTAGTACTGCAGGCTGCAGGTTATAGTGAGAATTAGCAGGCTGTATATACAGGATGTACCAGTTGTCTATAGTGCATTGTGAAGGCTCCGTAGTACTGCAGGCTGCAGGTTATAGTGAGAATTAGCAGGCTGTATATACAGGATGTACCAGTTGTCTATAGTGCATTGTGAAGGCTCCGTAGTACTGCAGGCTGCAGGTTATAGTGAGAATTAGCAGGCTGAATATACAGGATGTACCAGTTGTCTATAGTGCATTGTGAAGGCTCCGTAGTACTGCAGGCTGCAGGTTATAGTGAGAATTAGCAGGCTGTATATACAGGATGTACCAGTTGTCTATAGTGCATTGTGAAGGCTCCGTAGTACGCCACGCAGGCTGCAGCGATGAAGACGTTTCCCACCACGTTATGGATCTCCTGTTCAAACAGTTCGATGCTCTCCTGCCAGCGAACCTGCTCGTCCCCCAGAGCTGCTGTCAGCTTCCCTGCACGGCCCAGCCTCGCCTCGGTCAGAGCCATGGTCTTAGCTGGGGGTGACAGGGGGGGAGAGGGAGAGGGGAGGGAGAGGGGAAGGAAAGTGAGGGAGAGGATGGGAGGTAGAGAGAGTTCATGTAGCAGACAGCACACAGAAGAGAATACAGTAGATTAGTCCTGACATATTCCTGGAACTTCGGTTTGTCTTGGAAAACATTCTGGGAACTTTAAGTGCCAACATGATGGAAATCATGTGCCAAAATCTGTCAAACTCAGTCTTACCCAGACCCTCCTATCTAACTCTTACCC
>NW_027258006.1:55000-57500 GCF_045791955.1 Oncorhynchus clarkii lewisi
GGCCCATTAACCTGTTGGATCTCTAGGGGCGCTATTTCATTTTTGGATAAAAAAACGTTCCCGTTTTAAGCGTGATATTTTGTCACGAAAAGATGCTCGACTATGCATATTCTTGACAGTTTTTGAAAGAAAACACTCTGAAGTTTCAGAATCTGCAAAGATATTGTCTGTAAGTGCCCCAGAACTCATTCTACAGGCGAAACCAAGATGATGCGTCAAGCAGGAAATGAGCAGAATCTCTGAAGCTCTGTTTTCCATTGTCTCCTTATATGGCTGTGATTGCGCAAGGAATGAGCCTACACTTTCTGTCGTTTCCCCAAGGTGTTTACAGCATTGTGACGTATTTGTAGGCATATCATTGGAAGATTGACCATAAGAGACTACATTTTCCAAGTGTCCGCCTGTTGTCCTGCGTGGAATTCGGTGCGCAAACGCCAGCTGCTTGTACTTTTCCATTTGATTGAGGGGAGAAACCATGCTTCCACGAACGATATATCATTGAAGAGATATGTGAAAAACACCTTGAGGATTGATTCTAAACAACGTTTGCCATGTTTTCAGTCGATATTATGGAGTTAATTTGGAAAAAAGTTCGCGTTTTGAGGACTGAATTTTCATTTTTTTTTTGGTAGCCAAATGTGATGTACAAAACGGAGCTATTTCTAATACACAAAGAATCTTTTTTGGAAAAACTGAGCATCTGCTATCTAACTGAGAGTCTCCTCATTGAAAACATCCAAAGTTCTTCAAAGGTAAATGATTTTATTTGAAGGCTTTTATGTTTTTGTTGAAATCTTGCGTGCTGGATGCTAACGCTAATGCTAACGCTAAATGCTACGCTAGCTAGCCACTTTTACACAAATGATTGTTTTCCTATGGTTGAGAAGCATATTTTGAAAATCTGAGATGACAGTGTTGTTTACAAAAGGCTAAGCTTGAGAGATGGCATATTTATTTCATTTCATTTGCGATTTTCATGAATAGTTAACGTTGCGTTATGGTAATGAGCTTAGGTCTGTAAATAGAATCCCGGATCCGGGTTTGGTCGACGCAACAGGTTAACAAGGACCGCGCCTCTCTCCTCTCCTTCTCTGTGGCCACCACATGCTTCAAGATGGCCACCAGTGTTGCTGTACCCAAGAAGGCAAAGATAACTGAACTAAATGACTACCGCCCCGTAGCACTCAATTCTGTCATCATGAAGTGCTTTGAGAGACTAGTTAAGGATCATATCATCTCCACCCTACCTGTCACTAGACCCACTTCCGTTTGCATACCGCCCCAACAGGTCCACAGACGATGCAATCACCATTACAGTGCACACTGCCCTGTCCCATCTGTACAAGAGGAATACCTATTCATTGACTACAGCTCAGCATTCAACACCATAGTAATCATCAAGCTGGAGGCCCTGGGTCTCAACCCCGCCCTGTGCAATTGGGTCCTGTACTTTCTGACGGGCCGCCCCCAGGTGGTTAAGGTAGGAAACAACATCTCCACTTTGCTGACCCTCAACACTGGTGCCCCACAGGGTGAGTGCTCAGCCCCCTAATGTACTCTCTGTTCACCCAACAGCAGAGGGAGCACCCCCCCTATCCACATCGAAGGGAGAGCAGTGGAGAAGGTGGAAAGTTCCTCGGCATACACATCACAGACAAACTGAAATGGTCCACCCACACAGACAGTGTAGTGAAGGCACAGCAGCGCCTCTTCAACCTCAGGAGGCTGAAGAAATGTGGCTTGTCACTTAAAACCCTGACAAACTTTTACAGATGCACAAACGAGAGCATCCTGTCGGGCTGTATCACCGCCTGGTACGACAACTGCACCGCCCACAACCGTAAGGCTTTCCAGAGGGTAGTGAGGTCTGCACAACGCATCACCGGGGGCAAACTACCTGCCCTCCAGGACACCTACACCACCCGATGTCACAGGAAGGCCATAAAGATCATCAAGGACAACAACCACCCGGGCCACTGCCTGTTCACCCCGCTATCATCCAGAAGGCGAGGTCAGCACAGGTGCATCAAAGCTGGGACCGAGAGACTGAAAAACAGCTTCTATCTCAAGGCCATCAGACTGTTAAACAGCCACCACTAACTCAGAGAAGCTGCTGCCAACATAGAGGCTCAGGCCACTTTAATAAATTGATCACTAGTCACTTTAATAATGTTACCATGTCTTACATTACTCATCTCATATGTATCTACTGTATCTTATACCATCTTTTGCACCTTGCCTGTGCCACTCGGCCATCGCTCATCCATATATTTATATGTACATATTCTTATTCATTCCTTTACACATGTGTGTATAAGGTAGTTGTTGTGAAATTGTTAGATTACTTGCTAGATATTACTGCATTGTCGGAACTAGAAGCACAATCATTTCGCTACACTCGCATTAACATCTGCTAACCATGTGTATGTGACCGATAAACATTTATTAAATTTTTGATCTAAGATGCATCATAATCATAATGTTGTCAATATGTGATTTA
>NW_027258006.1:62500-130000 GCF_045791955.1 Oncorhynchus clarkii lewisi
GTGTGTTTGACAATCCACTAATTAGACAGAAATACACACACAGAGACAGAGAGAGGCAATCCCCCACACGCAGAGACAGAGAGAGGCAATCCCCCACACGCAGAGACAGAGAGAGGCAATCCCCCACACGCAGAGACAGAGAGAGGCAATCCCCCACACGCAGAGATAGAGATAGAGAGAGAGAGAGAGAGAGAGAGAGAGAGAGAGAGAGAGAGAGAGAGAGAGAGAGGCAATCCCACACACGCAGAGACAGAGAGAGGCAATCCCCCACACGCAGAGATAGAGATAGAGAGAGAGAGAGAGAGAGAGAGAGAGAGAGAGAGAGAGAGAGAGAGAGAGAGGCAATCCCACACACACACAAAGACAGAGAGAGAGACAGAGAGACAGAGAGACAGAGTTGGAGAGAGGCAATCCCACACACACAGAGACAGAGAGAGACAGAGAGAGAGACAGAGAGAGATAGAGAGAGGCAATCCCACACCCACAGAGAGCGTAATGTCCTGACCTGTACAAACCAGTCGATGGTGCAGCAGTTGACCAGAGAGGGGAACATACGACAGCGGGACCTGAAGGCATCTCCTACAGGACTCATACACAACACAATGTGCAGCTTCTCTCTGACCCGAGAGATGAAGAACTGGAACACCTAACACACACACACACACACAGGTTACACACACAGGTTACACACACAGGTTACACACACAGGGAGACACACAGGGAGAGACATACAGGTTACACACACAGGGAGACACACACAGGGAGAGACATACAGGTTACACACACAGGAAGACACATACAGGTTACACACACAGGGAGACACACACAGGGAGAGACATACAGGTTACACACACAGGGAGAGACACACAGGTTACACACACAGCGAGACACACACAGGGAGAGACACACAGGTTACACACACAGCGAGACACACACACATCTATAGAAATGCATTCAAGCAAACGCATACAAATGAACTCATGCAAACAGACTCACTGTATAGTCAAGTGCCAAATTCAAACTGTCTAACACATGAGAGGAAATCAATTGAGTGTTGTTTAGACTGAGGCCAAAGTCAGTGTAATTAAAGTGAAGGGGTCAGAGTTCTGGAGGTGTCCAGAGCCTGCTGCTCTGCCTTGTTGACAGACTACTGCTGGGACACTTCATATAGGACCTTAACAAGACACGAGACACTACACTGAATCCTACTGGGATGAATAGCTCAATATGAACACATACATCAATACATACAGTACATTACGTTTTGAATGAATAGCTCGCTGGATATATGTCTAAATACATGTATAAATATTAATGAATGATACTGTCATGACGTTGCCCTGTTGGGGGAGGTTTATGACCCCCCCACATAAATCTCCCCCTTTTTCTGTCCACTCTACAGACTCTTGGAAAGCCCTGTTGTTAACATATAGAGAGTATGGAAACATCAAAAGGTTGGGGAAAAGAACCATCTTTGTGTAATGCAACCAGTTGAAAGTGTCCGTTGGTACTTAAAGAATGATGTCAGATCAGTTGTTGTCTGGGACATTATATCTGATGACAGGACGACATAAACTGTGTCTTGTATCACATTATAGTTATCAGATTCACATGGAATTGTTGTGCAATTTAAATGTTTAAATATGAAACTATTTGTGAAAAGATGACATGTCATTTTAGCTTTTAAAATTAGAGAATTGTTTTCTTAAGTAAAATATGCTCAATCAGTGGCGACGCACCACGTGAATAGGTATTGGTTGGAAACGATGAAGCAATCCCTATTCTACATTACTATAAGAGCCCCCGTGACCCAATTCACGGCGAACTAAGCCAACCTCAGCGTGAGCTCTGGTTGCGAATGGTTGAATGACTACAACCTAACAAAATTAACATTGTGTTCCTGATGATGTGAGGACTGATGTCCATACGTCCAGAAGGGTGAATTTCAACGTAGAGGTAGCGATCGCCATGCTGGAAGGATGAATTTGAATACACCAGCCAGAATATAGCATGAGCTTAGTATGGCAACTTGGTATGAACTTTGAACTCTTATTCACTGAAGAAGTGATACATCCTAGATGTTGAGTCATCAGCAGCAGCTGTAAACGTGCGTGGGCTAGGAAAGGACGGACAATCTCTTCAGAACGACAGGGTACCACATCGTATCCGTTCTACCACACGACGACAGACTACAACGTATCCGCCCAGAAATATTATTCAAAGGACAAGGGAGATCTCTGCTGGGCAACCCAGCTTTCCATCTTCGACCAAACTATCGAAGCGCAGCTCAGAGAAAATATAATTCTTGCATTTTCCTTTTCCGAATGGGCGGTTATTTAGAATGCATAATATTCTGTTTTTACGATAGCATAGCTTCATAAGGTCCGATAGAGACCCAATTATTTTGTTCCTCAGTCTTTCCGCGCTTTCATTCAAACCCAACCCCCTTTCTTTGTGTAACCAACCGTCATATCAGTTCCGTCCGCTAAGGACTTTTTCTTGTATGACATAATTAGTAATCAATGTATGATGCAGCCTGTGCATATGTCATTCTGTGTGATTAGTTAGGTATTTAGTAAATAACTAATTAAACCAAATTTTGTATTGCTGATTCAACTTGTCAACCAGGGTTCGCGAAGATAACCAATCATTTTACGACGTTCAGATGAGACTGAATAAGGTGACGATTAATAATTGACTGCTGTTGATATAAAAGATTACCAGGTCTTTAAGAGTGTATTCAGAAGACAACAGCTCTATAAACATTCTTCCGTGGTGCCCCGACTTCCTTGTTAATATATTTACATGATTAGTTTAATCAGGTAATATTAATTACAGATAATTGATTTTATAAAATAACATGTCATATCATTTAATCCATAGTAAAGACACGACAGTACATACATAAATATTACACATGTACTTATTATATTTAACCTTTATTTTGACAGGGAGTAAAGGTCTCTTTTACAGAGGAGCCCTGTAATTACAATTCTATATTGAGTGTTCTATGAGTGAGTGTGTACTCTACCGTACCTCGTCTCGGTTTCCCTCATTGATGCCGGCCTCCTTGGCTCTGGGCCGTGTGGCAGCCAGGACCTGCTCCAGATCATCCTTCTCAAACAGGTTGGGCACCTCTCCACTGTTCAACATGTTGTTAATGTCCTCTAGGAACTCCTCCACCACGATCTGATGAACAATAATACACACATGCAATGGAGGAGGGATGGAAACGTGCCTGAGAACTGAAGACCGAAGCTATAGCTTCCAGGGCTAATGCCTCGGCTTCTGCTCAGTGGGGTAATGAGGTGATGAGTCACAGAGGTGGCATGGTTTGGCAAGCAGATGGTCACAGATAAACACTGGCCATAGCTACTTCATTAGCTGTCTGGTACAGTCTTTATGGAGGAACCTGCTATCTGCCCATCACATAGTCTCCATAAATACTACTGTCTGGTACAGTCTTTATGGAGGAACCTGCTATCTGCCCATCACATGGCCTCCATGCACACACACCTGTACTTGCAAACTCTCCCCTCCTCGCCCCCCTCTTCCCCTCCCCTACCTGTGTGTCAGTGAAGTGGAACACCATGTCCTCTCCCCCCTCTTCCCCTCCCCTACCTGTGTGTCAGTGAAGTGGAACACCATGTCCTCTCCCCCCTCTTCCCCTCCCCTACCTGTGTGTCAGTGAAGAGGAACACCATGTCCTCTCCCCCCTCTTCCCCTCCCCTACCTGTGTGTCAGTGAAGAGGAACACCATGTCCTCTCCCCCCTCTTCCCCTCCCCTACCTGTGTGTCAGTGAAGAGGAACACCATGTCCTCTCCCCCCTCTTCCCCTCCCCTACCTGTGTGTCAGTGAAGTGGAACACCATGTCCTCTCCCCCCTCCCCCCTCCCCCCTCTCCCCCCTCCCCTACCTGTGTGTCAGTGAAGTGGAACACCATGTCCTCTCCCCCCTCTTCCCCTCCCCTACCTGTGTGTCAGTGAAGAGGAACACCATGTCCTTGCCCTCCACCCCAGCCATCTTGAACAGTCGTCTCAGGTCTTCATGGAAGCTGTCGTAGTTGTATCCTCGGCTCAGTTCTATCTGGAAGCAGCGCATGCCGCACATGTGGGCCGCCAGCCGCGTCAGTGACTGCTTCCCCGTGCCCCCCACGCCCACCAATAGGGCGTTACCACGCTCCTGGCGGATCATACGCGCTATCCTATAGGAACAGAAGGACTGGGTCAGGAAGTAAGCAATTTAACAAATTAAAGCATTACAAAAACACAAAAACGAACTCTTTATGGGGTTCTGGACAAAATAAGTCCACTAAATAGGGAATAGAGTGTTGTTAAGTATGTTAATCAGTTCACTAAATAGGGAATAGAGTGTCATTAAAGATGCTAATCGGTCCACTAAATAAGGAATAGAGTGTTGTTAAGTATGCTAATCAGTTCACTAAATAGGGAATAGTGTTGTTAAGTATGTTAATCAGTTCACTAAATAGGGAATAGAGTGTCATTAAAGATGCTAATCGGTCCACTAAATAAGGAATAGAGTGTTGTTAAGTATGCTAATCAGTTCACTAAATAGGGAATAGTGTTGTTAAGTATGTTAATCAGTTCACTAAATAGGGAATAGGGTGTCATTAAAGATGCTAATCAGTTCACTAAATAGGGAATAGAGTGTTGTTAAGTATGCTAATCGGTCCACTAAATAGGGAATAGAGTGTCATTAAAGATGCTAACCAGTTCACTAAATAGGGAATAGGGTGTCATTAAAGATGCTAACCAGTTCACTAAATAGGGAATAGGGTGTGATTAAAGATGCTAATCAGTTCACTAAATAGGGAATAGGGTGTGATTAAAGATGCTAATCAGTTCACTAAATAGGGAATAGGGTGTCATTAAAGATGCTAACCAGTCCACTAAATAGGGAATAGAGTGTTGTTAAGTATGCTAATCAGTTCACTAAATAGGGAATAGAGTGTCATTAAAGATGCTAACCAGTTCACTAAATAGGGAATAGGGTGTCATTAAAGATGCTAACCAGTTCACTAAATAGGGAATAGGGTGTCATTAAAGATGCTAATCAGTTCACTAAATAGGGAATAGGGTGTCATTAAAGATGCTAATCAGTTCACTAAATAGGGAATAGGGTGCGATTTAGGCCAAAACATCTGTACACTATATAGGGAATGGGGTACAATTTCGAATGCATTCACTGCACTAATTAGGGAATAGGGCTCCGTTTCCGAGTGTAAAATGACCTGGAGACATGTTCTACAGCGTCCTGGAAGAACACCAGCTTGGTCTCCTTGGAGAAGGTCATGTTGTAGTCATCCAGGTAGTCCTGGAGCACAGCCCTGATCTTATCTGGCTCTGTTAGGTCCTCATACAGACGATCTGCCTTCTCTGCACCCACCTAGAGGAGAGGGAGGGAGGGAGGGAAAGGGGGAGTGAGAGATGGAGGGGGGCGGGGGGGGGGGGAGACAGGAAGGATTGCGAGATAGATAGATGAATGCCGTAAATGTTAAGCGCTTTGAGCACCTGGGAAATTGATTGGATTTATAGGCTTATAGCGCATTTTACCTTGATGAAATCTCCAAATATGATGGGTTTGGTCACAAAGTAATTGGGTTCTAAATTGAAGCCAAAATATTTGCCTGAAAGAAGAAGAAGGGAAAGATATTTAAAGAGTTGCTATTCATAGCTCAACAATTGTGGGACGTTTCAGATAAGGACATTGAAATGGCTTTCAAACTTAATATGTCAAAACACTGCTTAGTGAGAGGCTAAACTCTGAAAGTTCAAACTAGCCGTCTAGGTTCTATTAAACTCTGTGTTATGTTCTTACTGGCCGTCTAGCTCTAGGTTCTATTGAACTCTGTGTTATGTTCTTACTGGCCGTCTAGGTTCTATTACACTCTGTGTTATGTTCTTACTGACTGTCTAGCTCTAGGTTCTATTGAACTCTGTGTTAGGTTCTTACTGGCCGTCTAGGTTCTATTGAACTCTGTGTTATGTTCTTACTGGCCGTCTAGGTTCTATTAAACTCTGTGTTATGTTCTTCCTAATCGTCTAGGTTCTATTAAACTCTGTGTTACGTTCTTACTAACTGTCTAGGTTCTATTAAACTCTGTGTTATGTTCTTCCTAATCGTCTAGGTTCTATTAAACTCTGTGTTATGTTCTTACTGGCCGTCTAGGTTCTATTAAACTCTGGGTTATGTTCTTACTAACTGTCTAGGTTCTATTAAACTCTGTGTTATGTTCTTCCTAATCGTCTAGGTTCTATTAAACTCTGTGTTACGTTCTTACTAACTGTCTAGGTTCTATTAAACTCTGTGTTATGTTCTTCCTAATCGTCTAGGTTCTATTAAACTCTGTGTTATGTTCTTACTGGCCGTCTAGGTTCTATTAAACTCTGTGTTATGTTCTTACTAACTGTCTAGGTTCTATTACACTCTGTGTTATGTTCTTACTGGCCGTCTAGGTTCTATTAAACTCTGTGTTATGTTCTTACTGGTCGTCTAGGTTCTATTAAAATCTGTGTTATGTTCTTACTAACCGTCTAGGTTCTATTAAACTCTGTGTTACGTTCTTACTGGCCGTCTAGGTTCTATTAAACTCTGTGTTACGTTCTTACTGGTCGTCTAGGTTCTATTACACTCTGTGTTATGTTCTTACTGGTCGTCTAAGTTCTATTACACTGTGTGTTATGTTCTTACTGGCCGTCTAGGTTCTATTACACTCTGTGTTATGTTCTTACTAACTGTCTAGGTTCTATTACACTCTGTGTTACGTTCTTACTGGCCGTCTAGGTTCTATTACACTGTGTGTTACGTTCTTACTGGTCGTCTAGGTTCTATTACACTCTGTGTTATGTTCTTACTGGTCGTCTAGGTTCTATTAAACTCTGTGTTACGTTCTTACTGGTCGTCTAGGTTCTATTACACTCTGTGTTATGTTCTTACTGGCCATCTCAGAGACAATGGTGTTGAAGTAGGTTTTGTCTTCGTTGTTGATGAGGCGGTCGTGGAACACTCTCTGACACTCGTGACAGAACAGACGGAATATCCCAGTCTGATCCCTCACCGTGCCTGGCTCACACTGCAACATACCTGGAGGACAAACAGACAGAGGGAGGGAGAGAGAGGGAGAATGAGAGAGAGGTGAGAGGAGGGAGGGAGGAGTGGGGAGAGAGGAGGAGGGAGGAAAGTAAAGAGGCAGGGAGGGAGAGAGAGAATGAGAGAGGGAGGTGGAGGGAGAGAGAGATGGAGGGGAGGGGGGAGAGGGAGTGGGGGAGGGGGGAGGTGAAGGGAAGAGAGAGGTAAAGAGGCAGGGAGGGAGAGGGAGAGAGAATGAGGAGGGAGGTGAAGGGAGGGAGAGAGGGGGGTGAAGGGAGGGAGAGAAGTGGAGGGAGGAGAGATGAGAGAGAGTGGGAGGCAGGGAGGAGAGGGAGCGGGGGAGGGAGGAAGGTGAAGGGGGGAGGGAGGGTTAGATGGATTTAACATGATTTATTTACGACCAGAGAATAATAAAACATGATTCAACTTGGTGGTTCTCACCCTGCAACCTTAACACATGAAGAAGTAAAGAAAGTCTAATATCTGCTGTTGACACATCCCTGTTGTTATCAATGTTATGCAACGCTAGGGATGCTTTAGGAGATATGATGGGTCGGACACACCAGAGGATCCATGTTCAAGTCTTGTTAGAAAGTTGAGGGCATTAATGTGACCACGCTCGCCCTCAGCAAGAATGGGGGCTGGGTTGGCCTTATTCGCCTTGGGTAAGTATTAATGCTGGTGTGTGTATGTGAGTGTATGTGTGTGTGTTTACGCTCGCTGGTGTGTGTGTGTCGTTGTGTGTGTGTGTGTTCTGCATGGTGACTCCCTAGCGGGGGTCAGGGAGCAGTAGTCACTTCAACTCAGGCCTCTCTGCTCTGATGATGGTTGTGAGGCTGCTGGGTAGAGGACTGGTACTGTCTCTGTCTGGACTTCAGGCTACAACCAAGAGCATCTCAGTCCATCAGCTACTTTAATAACTTACAAATGAATAAGCCAAGACAAACTTTCTCACCCTGGACACACTTGGAGAGGTCCCTGAGGTTGAAGACGTAGTGTGTGTGTGTGTGTCTCACCCTGGACACACTTGGAGAGGTCTCTGAGGGTGAAGACGTAGTGTGTGTGTGTGTGTGTGTGTGTGTGTGTGTGTCACCCTGGACACACTTGGAGAGGTCCCTGAGGTTGAAGACGTAGTGTGTGTGTGTGTGTGTGTCTCACCCTGGACACATTTGGAGAGGTCCCTGAGGTTGAAGACGTAGTGTGTGTGTGTGTGTCTCACCCTGGACACATTTGGAGAGGTCCCTGAGGTTGAAGACGTAGTGTGTGTGTGTGTGTGTGTGTGTGTGTGTGTCTCACCCTGGACACACTTGGAGAGGTCCCTGAGGTTGAAGACGTAGTGTGTGTGTGTGTGTGTCTCACCCTGGACACACTTGGAGAGGTCCCTGAGGTTGAAGACGTAGTGGGACTTGGCTGGTGTAGGCAGGAGGTCCACAGACATGCGGTGGTAGATCTCTACTGCTGCGTCTACGATGCTGCCTGCTGAAGACCTCACCGCCTGGGGGAACTCACTGAGGAAACCACTGAGGATGGCCTGGAGGGGGAGAGACCGTTTCAACAGAGAGAGTTAAGCGTACGTGGGCTTGAATATGCCCTTGAGGAGAGAGGGCAGACTCAAGACACACACGTGATTGTGTGTGTGTGGTCTTGTTGTTCTGAATCCCCCTAAAGTCCCCACAAGGATAATAAAACAAGGCAAATTCTCCCTCGTGGGGACATTTCCCACATCCCCATGAGGACAAAGGCTATTTTAAGATTAGGGGTTAAGTTTAGGGTTAGAATTAGGGTTAGAATTAGGGTTAGAATTAGGGTTAGAATTAGAGTTAGAATTAGGGTTAGAATTAGGGTTAGAATTAGGGTTATAATTAGAGTTAGAATTAGGGTTAGAATTAGGGTTAGAATTAGGGTTAGAATTAGGGTTAGAATTAGGGTTATAATTAGAGTTAGAATTAGGGTTAGAATTAGGGTTAGAATTAGGGTTATAATTAGAGTTAGAATTAGGGTTAGGGTAAGGCGTTAGTGGTTAGGTTTATGAGTTAGGTGTAGGGTTTGGGTTAAGGTTAGGGGTTAGGTTTAGGGTTAGAATTAGGGTTAGGGTAAGGCATTAGTGGTTAGGTTTAGGAGATAGGTGTAGGGTTTGGGTTAAGGTTTAGGGTTAGAATTAGGGTTAGTGGGTAGAATTAGGGTTAGGGTAAGGCATTAGTGGTTAGGTTTAGGAGATAGGTGTAGGGTTTGGGTTAAGGTTTAGGGGTTAGGTTTAGGGTTAGAATTAGGGTTAGTGGGTAGGATTAGGGTTAGGGTAAGGCATTAGTGGTTAGGTTTATGAGTTAGGTGTAGGGTTTGGGTTAAGGTTAGGGGTTAGGTTTAGGGTTAGAATTAGGGTTAGGGTAAGGCATTAGTGGTCAGGTTTAGGAGATAGGTGTAGGGTTTGGGTTAAGGTTTAGGGGTTAGGTTTAGGGTTAGAATTAGGGTTATAATTAGAGTTAGAATTAGGGTTAGGGTAAGGCGTTAGTGGTTAGGTTTATGAGTTAGGTGTAGGGTTTGGGTTAAGGTTAGGGGTTAGGTTTAGGGTTAGAATTAGGGTTAGGGTAAGGCGTTAGTGGTTAGGTTTATGAGTTAGGTGTAGGGTTTGGGTTAAGGTTAGGGGTTAGGTTTAGGGTTAGAATTAGGGTTAGGGTAAGGCATTAGTGGTCAGGTTTAGGAGATAGGTGTAGGGTTTGGGTTAAGGTTAGGGGTTAGGTTTAGGGTTAGAATTAGGGTTAGGGTAAGGCATTAGTGGTCAGGTTTAGGAGATAGGTGTAGGGTTTGGGTTAAGGTTAGGGGGTTTTGAATGTAAATCAAAAAAAAAAAAAAGGATTTTGAATGTAAATCAATTATAGGTCCCAACGAGGATAGAAAAACATGTGTGAGGATAGTTGATATGTAATTAATTAAGGGGCTGTGCGGGAGAGGACATGACGATAGTCGATCTGTAATTAAACTACCACAGCTTGTTAAGGGCTGTGAGGGAGAGGACATGACGATAGTTGATCTGTAATTAAACTACCACAGCTTGTTAAGGGCTGTGAGGGAGAGGACAGTCATGACGATAGTTGATCTGTAATTAAACTACCACAGCTTGTTAAGGGGCTGTGAGGGAGAGGACATGACGATAGTCGATCTGTAATTAAACTACCACAGCGTGTTAAGGGGCTGTGAGGGAGAGGACATGACGATAGTTGATCTGTAATTAAACTACCACAGCTTGTTAAGGGCTGTGAGGGAGAGGACATGATGATGGTCGATCTGTAATTAAACTACCACAGCTTGTTAAGGGGCTGTGAGGGAGAGGACAGTCATGACGATAGTTGATCTGTAATTAAACTACCACAGCTTGTTAAGGGGCTGTGAGGGAGAGGACATGACGATAGTCGATCTGTAATTAAACTACCACAGCGTGTTAAGGGGCTGTGAGGGAGAGGACATGACGATAGTTGATCTGTAATTAAACTACCACAGCTTGTTAAGGGCTGTGAGGGAGAGGACATGATGATGGTCGATCTGTAATTAAACTACCACAGCTTGTTAAGGGGCTGTGAGGGAGAGGACATGACGATAGTTGATCTGTAATTAAACTACCACAGCTTGTTAAGGGCTGTGAGGGAGAGGACATGACGATAGTCGATCTGTAATTAAACTACCACAGCTTGTTAAGGGGCTGTGAGGGAGAGGACATGACGATAGTCGATCTGTAATTAAACTACCACAGCTTGTTAAGGGCTGTGAGGGAGAGGACATGACGATAGTCGATCTGTAATTAAACTACCACAGCTTGTTAAGGGGCTGTCAGGGAGAGGACATGACGATAGTCGATCTGTAATTAAACTACCACAGCTTGTTAAGGGGCTGTGAGGGAGAGGACATGACGATAGTCGATCTGTAATTAAACTACCACAGCTTGTTAAGGGGCTGTGAGGGAGAGGACATGACGATAGTCGATCTGTAATTAAACTACCACAGCTTGTTAAGGGCTGTGAGGGAGAGGACATGATGATGGTCGATCTGTAATTAAACTACCACAGCTTGTTAAGGGGCTGTGCGGGAGAGGACATGACGATAGTTGATCTGTAATTAAACTACCACAGCTTGTTAAGGGCTGTGAGGGAGAGGACAGTCATGACGATAGTTGATCTGTAATTAAACTACCACAGCTTGTTAAGGGCTGTGAGGGAGAGGACATGACGATAGTTGATCTGTAATTAAACTACCACAGCTTGTTAAGGGGCTGTGAGGGAGAGGACATGACGATAGTTGATCTGTAATTAAACTACCACAGCTCTTTAAAGGGCTGTGAGGGAGAGGACATGACGATAGTTGATCTGTAATTAAACTACCACAGCTTGTTAAGGGGCTGTGAGGGAGAGGACATGATGATAGTCGATCTGTAATTAAACTACCACAGCTTGTTAAGGGGCTGTGAGGGAGAGGACATGATGATGGTCGATCTGTAATTAAACTACCACAGCTTGTTAAGGGGCTGTGAGGGAGAGGACATGACGATAGTCGATCTGTAATTAAACTACCACAGCTCTTTAAGGGGCTGTGAGGGAGAGGACATGACGATAGTCGATCTGTAATTAAACTACCACAGCTTGTTAAGGGGCTGTGAGGGAGAGGACATGACGATAGTCGATCTGTAATTAAACTACCACAGCTTGTTAAGGGGCTGTGAGGGAGAGGACAGTCATGACGATAGTCGATCTGTAATTAAACTACCACAGCTTGTTAAGGGGCTGTGAGGGAGAGGACATGACGATAGTTGATCTGTAATTAAACTACCACAGCTTGTTAAGGGGCTGTGAGGGAGAGGACATGACGATAGTCGATCTGTAATTAAACTACCACAGCTTGTTAAGGGCTGTGAGGGGGAGAACTTGACGATAGTTGATCTGTAATTAAACTACCACAGCTTGTTAAGGGGCTGTGAGGGAGAGGACATGATGATAGTCGATCTGTAATTAAACTACCACAGCTTGTTAAGGGGCTGTGAGGGAGAGGACATGATGATGGTCGATCTGTAATTAAACTACCACAGCTTGTTAAGGGGCTGTGAGGGAGAGGACATGATGATGGTCGATCTGTAATTAAACTACCACAGCTTGTTAAGGGGCTGTGAGGGAGAGGACATGACGATAGTCGATCTGTAATTAAACTACCACAGCTTGTTAAGGGGCTGTGAGGGAGAGGACATGACGATAGTTGATCTGTAATTAAACTACCACAGCTTGTTAAGGGCTGTGAGGGAGAGGACATGACGATAGTCGATCTGTAATTAAACTACCACAGCTTGTTAAGGGCTGTGAGGGAGAGGACATGACGATAGTCGATCTGTAATTAAACTACCACAGCTTGTTAAGGGGCTGTGAGGGAGAGGACATGACGATAGTCGATCTGTAATTAAACTACCACAGCTTGTTAAGGGGCTGTGAGGGAGAGGACATGAGGAGAGAAAAGACAAGAGGGTTTGGAGACAGGGGGTTAAAAGGTCATATTAGGGTTAGGAACTGAGGTTGGAGGTTAAGTCTTGACCTTGAAGATCTGTTTGAGACTGTGCTCTTAGAGCAGGGTTTAGTTGTCAGAGGTCAGGGGTTACTCACATTGAAGATCTGTTTGAGGCTGTGTTCGGAGGGAGTGGGCAGACACAGCATGCTGAAGTGGCGGATGAAACGAGGGGTCACCGGGTTACGGCCCCCTCCAGGCGGAGCGCAGGCCGCCGCGATCGTCATGTCCTGCAGAGAGAAAGAGAATGAGAGAGAAGAGGGGAGGAACGGGGGAGAGGGGGGTCGAAAGGAAGATTTGGCACAGAAAAAATATTTCCTACCAACACATTTTCATATGTATTTAAACCCTCATATTTTCAGATGTATTTGAACCCTCACATTTTCATATGTATTTGACCCTCATATTTTCATATATATTTAAACCCTCATATTTTGAAACCTCATCGATTTCGTCTTTTATCAATATTACATTTGACTTTCAGTTTGAAGAACCTCCACCCGGGCCAGAATGTTTAGCTAAAGTTAAGTTAAACTTCAGAATGAAACCCTGTTTGGATTAGAAAATATTGACATGCTCTTGGTTCTGTATTCCCTGTGTGTGTGTGGGTCTGTGTGTGTGTGTGCGTGTGTGTGTGTGTGTGTGTGTGTGTGTGTGTGTGTGTGTGTGTGTGCGTGTGTGTGTGTCTGCATATGACCTTGTGTGACTACTCTGGTTGCTGTATTGACATGGTTGTCTGTCGTCTGTCTGCATGTGGTGGAAACACATTTACACCCAGTACACGTTCAGATCTCAACAAACAGAATAACTGATTCTGTGAATAATTGTGCTATTGGAAACTAATTACTGTGTGCTGACCATTCACAACAATAACAAAAGACTAAAACAAACACATTGTACTGTGGCAGAAAAACGGACCCTATCAGTTCCTGGACCTGGGCCTCCAATCTACTATGGACCTCAGACCATCCCTCTGTCTGAATACTAAACAAGTCAAAGTTTTCACTGACCACAAACATAAAGTCACTTCATTTTCTCAGACTTCAAAATAACGACTGGAGCAGAATACACTCAATGTTTCACCTCATATCCTCTAGCCCAGACAAGATGAGACTCTGTCTACATATTGAACAAGACTGTGTGTGTGCGGTGTGTGAGTGTGTGTGTGTGGTGTGTGGTGTGTGTGTGTGTGTGGTGTGTGTGTGTGTGGTGTGTGGTGTGTGGTGTGTGTGGTGTGTGGTGTGTGTGTGTGCATGGTGTGTGGTGTGTGGTGTGTGGTGTGTGGTGTGTGTGGTGTGTGGTGTGTGTGTGTGGTGTGTGGTGTGTGGTGTGTGTGGTGTGTGGTGTGTGTGTGTGCATGGTGTGTGGTGTGTGTGTGTGCATGGTGTGTGGTGTGTGGTGTGTGTCGTGTGTGGTGTGTGGTGTGTGTACCTGGATCTCCTTCCAGAAGAACTTATCTCGGTCGTAGAAGCCGTGGAAGTCCTGGAACTGTCTGAGCAGTTCTATTGGCGGCTGGGAGCCGTAGGTGTCCAATTTAGGCATGTTCAGATCATCCACAAAGATCACTATCTTTCTGTTACCAGGAGCACCTGACATGAAGAGGAGGGATGGAGGACATGAATAACACTTCGCTAAGTAGGCCTATCAGTTCTTGTTACCAGGGTGATCTGTAACATTGCCTGGGTGATGTATAACCACCATGTTGTGCTAGGAGGCCAACAACATATGAACCCAGGACCGTGTTTGGGAGACCCTGTTCTCGCACCTCTCCAATATCATTCCTGTCTCTTTCCTCTTACGTCTCTCAATCTCTCTCTCACCCAGAACGTGTTGCTAGTTACCGTATCTCTACCCCAATATTACTCTCTCTCTCTCTCTCTCACCCAGAACGTGTTGCTAGTTACCGCATCTCTACCCCAATATTACTCTCTCTCTCTCACCCAGAACGTGTTGCTAGTTACCGTATCTCTACCCCAATATCTCTCTCTCTCTCTCACCCAGAACGTGTTGCTAGTTACCGCATCTCTACCCCAATATTACTCTCTCTCTCTCTCACCCAGAATGTGTTGCTAGTTACCGTATCTCTACCCCAATATCTCTCTCTCTCTCTCTCTCTCTCTCACCCAGAATGTATTGCTAGTTACCGTATCTCTACCCCAATATCTCTCTCTCTCTCTCACCCAGAATGTGTTGCTGTGAACCGTATCTCTACCCCAATATTACTCGCTCTCTCTCTCACTCTCTCTCTCTCACCCAGAATGTGTTGCTGGTTACCGTATCTCTACCCCAATATTACTCTCTCTCTCTCTCTCTCTCTCTCTCTCTCTCTCTCTCTCTCTCTCTCTCTCTCTCACCCAGAATGAGTTGCTAGTTACCGTATCTCTACCCCAATATTACTCTCTCTCTCTCTCTCTCTCTCACCCAGAATGTGTTGCTAGTTACCGTATCTCTACCCCAATATTACTCTCTCTCTCTCACCCAGAATGTGTTGCTAGTTACCGTATCTCTACCCCAATATTACTCTCTCTCTCTCTCTCTCACCCAGAATGTTCTTCCTCTTCTTCTCCAGTTTGGACTCGATCATCTCCTGTGTTCTGGCCGAGGTGGTCTGGGCTGAGAAGTTGATATAGACGGGAACATAGCCTCCTTTCTCCTGGACACTGTTCAGAAGACCACGGGCCACCACAGACTGACACACACACAGAGAGAGACAAGAGAACACACTGAGGAATGCATAGGGTTAACAGTGAGTGTTAGATGAATTGCATGATAAATGTGTTTTTCTCCACAAAGTCCAGCTAATACAACGAGTAAGAGATGCCTCTGACAAGCACTGGTGCAGGGCAACATTATGGAAGGTTGAAATATCAACATGTCAGAAGATATCCAAGGAGCAGTCTAGAGTAGTTTAGGTAGGTAGGTAGGTAGGTAGGTAGGTGGGTAGGTGTGTGTGTGTGTGTGTGTGTGTGTGTGTGTGTGTGTGTGTGTGTGTGTGTGTGTGTGTGTGTGTGTGTGTGTAACCATACCTTTCCTACTCCGGTGATGCCGGTGAAGAGAACAGAGTGTCCTACAGACAGCAGCTTCTCCATCAGGTAGCCATAACGCACTGTGTCGGTGGTGGGAACCAACATCTCAAAGAAGGGCAGTTCCTTGTTGTACCTAAAGGAGGGGATGATCCTCTCCCACGGCTCCAGACGCTTGTGGTTGAAGTCCATGAACACACTCCACAGGTCCCCCGAGCTGGGCAGCTACACACACACAATATAGACAAATACAGTGACACATACTAGCATATACTCACACACACAGGGTTGATAGTATTTACTGTCCCTAAGTCATACAGATCTAACAGGGTTGATAGTATTTACAGTCCCTAAGTCATACAGATCTAACAGGGTTGATAGTATTTACTGTCCCTAAGTCATACAGATCTAACAGGGTTGATAGTATTTACTGTCCCTAATTCATACAGATCTAACAGGGTTGATAGTATTTACTGTCCCTAAGTCATACAGATCTAACAGGGTTGATAGTATTTACAGTCCCTAAGTCATACAGATCTAACAGGGTTGATAGTATTTACAGTCCCTAAGTCATACAGATCTAACAGGGTTGATAGTATTTACTGTCCCTAAGTCATACAGATCTAACAGGGTTGATAGTATTTACAGTCCCTAAGTCATACAGATCTAACAGGGTTGATAGTATTTACTGTCCCTAAGTCATACAGATCTAACAGGGTTGATAGTATTTACTGTCCCTAAGTCATACAGATCTAACAGGGTTGATAGTATTTACAGTCCCTAAGTCATACAGATCTAACAGGGTTGATAGTATTTACTGTCCCTAAGTCATACAGATCTAACAGGGTTGATAGTATTTACAGTCCCTAAGTCATACAGATCTAACAGGGTTGATAGTATTTACTGTCCCTAAGTCATACAGATCTAACAGGGTTGATAGTATTTACTGCCACTAAGTCATACAGATCTATCAGGGTTGATAGTGTTTACTAAGTCATACAGATCTAACAGGGTTGTTAGTATTTACAGTCCCTAAGTCATACAGATCTAACAGGGTTGATAGTATTTACAGTCCCTAAGTCATACAGATCTAACAGGGTTGATAGTATTTACTGTCCCTAAGTCATACAGATCTAACAGGGTTGATAGTATTTACTGTCCCTAAGTCATACAGATCTAACAGGGTTGATAGTATTTACTGTCCCTAAGTCATACAGACCTAACAGGGATGATAGTATTTACTGTCCCTAAGTCATACAGATCTAACAGGGTTGATAGTATTTACTGTCCCTAAGTCATACAGATCTAACAGGGTTGATAGTATTTACTGTCCCTAAGTCATACAGACCTAACAGGGTTGATAGTATTTACTGTCCCTAAGTCATACAGATCTAACAGGGATGATAGTATTTACTGTCCCTAAGTCATACAGATCTAACAGGGTTGATAGTATTTACTGTCCCTAAGTCATACAGATCTAACAGGGATGATAGTATTTACTGTCCCTAAGTCATACAGATCTAACAGGGATGATAGTATTTACTGTCCCTAATTCATACAGATCTAACAGGGTTGATAGTATTTACTGTCCCTAAGTCATACAGATCTAACAGGGTTGATAGTATTTACTGTCCCTAAGTCATACAGATCTAACAGGGTTGATAGTATTTACTGTCCCTAAGTCATACAGATCTAACAGGGTTGATAGTATTTACTGTCCCTAAGTCATACAGATCTAACAGGGTTGATAGTATTTACTGTCCCTAAGTCATACAGATCTAACAGGGTTGATAGTAATAATGTTTCATATAGTCTAACACGGGAAATGTCATGATGGAAGCAGGTAGACAAATCCATGTCAGGATGAAACAGTTTGGTGGTCAGAACGCCATTAAAGGGTGCAGGCCTGTGTGTCTCTATGTTTAGGTAACTGATGCCTGGAGAGGCCTGTGTGTCTCTATGTTTAGGTAACTGATGCCTGGAGAGGCCTGTGCTCTTAGTTGTTGACTGTGTTTTCACCGCCCTGCGCATGTGTTCTGCAGTGTGTGACCAAACCTCAAGATGGTAGGCTAAATGTTACTAGAACCTCCCCCCTGCAGTGTGTGAGAGTTTGTGTTCCTCCCCCTGCAGTGTGTGAGAGTTTGTGTTCCTCCCCCTGCAGTGTGTGAGAGTTTGTGTGCTGTGTTTGTCCCCCTGGACTTGGTGTTCTGCTGTTCGAGGTGTGTGGGTGCGTGTGGTTTGTTTACTGTCAGCGAGAGCCAGCCACCAACTCCAAGGCTAGCGGGCACGGAAACTGGCACACATATCATTACACACACACAGGGATATTAATGTGTACACAATGCCCCCTAACTCCACAGTAGATAGGAATGTGAACGGGTACATAATGGCCCTAACTCCACAGTAGATAGGAATGTGAATGGGTAGATAATGGCCCATAATTCCACAGTAGATAGGAATGTGAATGGGTACATAATGGCCCCTAACTCCACAGTAGACACGCATAATAATGTGTCCATATTGGCCCATAACTCCACAGTAGACAGGAATATTAATGTGTACACAATGGCCCCTAACTCCACAGTAGACAGGAATATGAATGGGTACATAATGGCCCCTAACTCCACAGAAGACAGAGCGACACATGAGTTATCCCCAGAGACAGACTTCACCAGCCTTGTGTTGGTGTCTGGGGGTGTGTGTGCATGCACGTTTAGATCCTCCAGGACAAATCATCTCTGTTAGTTATGGACCATAACACATTCAGCCTTCACCCTTTCTCCCTCACACTCTCTCACTCCACTAACAGGTAAATGATGCATATTCTACTCCTCCACGGACTCACTCAAGGAATACAACATTCTATCCATCATTACACTGTTACAACCCAGGGGACACTTCCAGAACAGGAAAGTAGAGAGTTCCTATTGGATATCATTACTGTGATACCAACCAATGGCAACCATAGTCTCCATTGATGGCATGATGAAATACATTGAAAGTTCTCAGCAGGTATATGAAATCTCCTTCTCTTCCAGCCTCGTTCACCTGCTGTCCTTATTTCTGAGGGGACAGACAGAGGTTTTCCTACCAAAACCTTTAGAGATGTTCATTTCAATATGTTCATATCCATCTACTAAAACGGCCTTTACAGCACATGTTTTTGTTGCACATATCCAATTGATAAAAACAACTGAATACACTTATAATTGGTAGCAGTCTTTGTCAGATGTTGATAATTGGTAGCAGTCTACAGATTGAATTGATTCCACAGGTAAGGCCTATTTGATTTTAAACCCTTTCAGAGGACTTAAAGAGTGACTGAACGCACCGATTCAGCAAGTGTTTATCTGTTGCTTATGAAGAAAAATGTCAGTCTTGGAGGTGTGGATTGATGTGGCAGTTACTGATGTTTGTCCCCCATGAGACACCGTGGGAACAAAGCCAGTATCACTTTCTAAAAAGAGTCAGAATGAATTTAAGATAACTCAAGAAATCTGTCATTAATTTAGACGTTTTTGCAAAGGAGCATTTAGTCGCGGAAGTTTACATCTACCTAAGGTGTTTGATGCAGTAGGATATTTATCAATACATCTACCTAAGGTGTTTGATGCAGTAGGATATTTATCAATACATCTACCTAAGGTGTTTGATGCAGTAGGATATTTATCAATACATCTACTTCAGGTGTGTGATGCAGTATGATATTTATCAATACATCTACCTCAGGTGTGTGATGCAGTATGATATTTATCAATACATCTACCTCAGGTGTGTGATGCAGTAGGATTTTTATCAATACATCTACCTCAGGTGTGTGATGCAGTATGATATTTATCAATACATCTACCTCAGGTGTGTGATGCAGTATGATATTTATCAATACATCTACCTCAGGTGTGTGATGCAGTAGGATATTTATCAATACATCTACCTCAGGTGTGTGATGCAGAATGATATTTATCAATACATCTACCTCAGGTGTGTGATACAGTATGATATTTATCAATACATCTACCTCAGGTGTGTGATGCAGTATGATATTTATCAATACATCTACCTCAGGTGTGTGATGCAGTATGATATTTATCAATACATCTACCTCAGGTGTGTGATGCAGTATGATATTTATCAATACATCTACCTCAGGTGTGTGATGCAGTATGATATTTATCAATACATCTACCTCAGGTGTGTGATGCAGTATGATATTTATCAATACATCAACCTCAGGTGTGTGATGCAGTATGATATTTATCAATACATCTACCTCAGGTGTGTGATGCAGTATGATATTTATCAATACATCAACCTCAGGTGTTGGGTGCAGTTTTTCATAAGTAAAAAAATGTGCGACGTGTTGTCTTGTGTAAACAAAGTCCGACCCGCTGTGCTACTGGACAGGACTGTCTCACTGTGTTCTGCTGTATCAATGGATAGACCATAATCACCACAGCTGTTTATCCTGTGCTACTGGGCAGGACTGTCTCACTGTCTGTGTTCTGCTGTATCAATGGATAGACCGTAATCACCACAGCTGTTTATCCTGTGCTACTGGGCAGGACTGTCTCACTGTGTTCTGATGTATCAATGGATAGACCGTAATCACCACAGCTGTTTATCCTGTGCTACTGGGCAGGACTGTCTCACTGTCTGTGTTCTGCTGTATCAATGGATAGACCGTAATCACCACAGCTGTTTATCCTGTGCAACTGGACAGGACTGTCTCACTGTCTGTGTTCTGCTGTATAAATGGATAGACCATAATCGCCACAGCTGTTTATCCTGTGCTACTGGGCAGGACTGTCTCACTGTCTGTTTTCTGCTGTATCAATGGATAGACCATAATCACCACAGCTGTTTATCCTGTGGTAGTGGGCAGCTGTTTATCCTGTGGTAGTGGACAGCTGTTTATCCTGTGGTAGTGGGCAGCTGTTTATCCTGTGGTAGTGGGCAGCTGTTTATCCTGTGGTAGTGGGCAGCTGTTTATCCTGTGGTAGTGGGCAGCTGTTTATCCTGTGGTAGTGGGCAGCTGTTTATCCTGTGGTAGTGGGCAGCTGTTTATCCTGTGCTACTGGACAGGACTGTCTCACTGTGTTCTGCTGTATCAATGGATAGACCATAATCACCACAGCTGTTTATCCTGTGCTACTGGGCAGGACTGTCTCACTGTCTGTGTTCTGCTGTATCAATGGATAGACCATAATCACCACAGCTGTTTATCCTGTGCTACTGGGCAGGACTGTCTCACTGTCTGTGTTCTGCTGTATAAATGGATAGACCATAATCACCACAGCTGTTTATCCTGTGGTAGTGGGCAGCTGTTTATCCTGTGGTAGTGGGCAGCTGTTTATCCTGTGGTAGTGGACAGCTGTTTATCCTGTGGTAGTGGGCAGCTGTTTATCCTGTGGTAGTGGGCAGCTGTTTATCCTGTGGTAGTGGACAGCTGTTTATCCTGTGGTAGTGGACAGCTGTTTATCCTGTGGTAGTGGACAGCTGTTTATCCTGTGGTAGTGGACAGCTGTTTATCCAGTGGTAGTGGGCAGCTGTTTATCCTGTGGTAGTGGGCAGCTGTTTATCCTGTGGTAGTGGACAGCTGTTTATCCTGTGGTAGTGGACAGCTGTTTATCCTGTGGTAGTGGGCAGCTGTTTATCCTGTGGTAGTGGACAGCTGTTTATCCTGTGGTAGTGGGCAGCTGTTTATCCTGTGGTAGTGGACAGCTGTTTATCCTGTGGTAGTGTGCAGCTGTTTATCCTGTGGTAGTGGACAGCTGTTTATCCTGTGGTAGTGGGCAGCTGTTTATCCTGTGGTAGTGGGCAGCTGTTTATCCTGTGGTAGTGGACAGCTGTTTATCCTGTGGTAGTGGACAGCTGTTTATCCTGTGGTAGTGGGCAGCTGTTTATCCTGTGGTAGTGGACAGCTGTTTATCCTGTGGTAGTGGACAGCTGTTTATCCTGTGGTAGTGGACAGCTGTTTATCCTGTGGTAGTGGACAGCTGTTTATCCTGTGGTAGTGGGCAGCTGTTTATCCTGTGGTAGTGGGCAGCTGTTTATCCTGTGGTAGTGGGCAGCTGTTTATCCTGTGGTAGTGGACAGCTGTTTATCCTGTGGTAGTGGGCAGCTGTTTATCATGTGGTAGTGGACAGCTGTTTATCCTGTGGTAGTGGGCAGCTGTTTATCCTGTGGTAGTGGGCAGCTGTTTATCCTGTGGTAGTGGGCAGCTGTTTATCCTGTGGTAGTGGGCAGCTGTTTATCCTGTGGTAGTGGGCAGCTGTTTATCCTGTGGTAGTGGGCAGCTGTTTATCCTGTGGTAGTGGGCAGCTGTTTATCCTGTGGTAGTGGGCAGCTGTTTATCCTGTGGTAGTGGGCAGCTGTTTATCCTGTGGTAGTGGACAGCTGTTTATCCTGTGGTAGTGGGCAGCTGTTTTTCATGTGGTAGTGGACAGGTGTTTATCCTGTGGTAGTGGGCAGCTGTTTATCCTGTGGTAGTGGACAGCTGTTTATCCTGTGGTAGTGGGCAGCTGTTTATCCTGTGGTAGTGGGCAGCTGTTTATCCTGTGGTAGTGGACAGCTGTTTATCCTGTGGTAGTGGACAGCTGTTTATCCTGTGGTAGTGGGCAGCTGTTTATCCTGTGGTAGTGGGCAGCTGTTTATCCTGTGGTAGTGGACAGCTGTTTATCCTGTGGTAGTGGGCAGCTGTTTATCCTGTGGTAGTGGACAGCTGTTTATCCTGTGGTAGTGGGCAGCTGTTTTTCATGTGGTAGTGGACAGGTGTTTATCCTGTGGTAGTGGGCAGCTGTTTATCCTGTGGTAGTGGACAGCTGTTTATCCTGTGGTAGTGGGCAGCTGTTTATCCTGTGGTAGTGGGCAGCTGTTTATCCTGTGGTAGTGGACAGCTGTTTATCCTGTGGTAGTGGACAGCTGTTTATCCTGTGGTAGTGGGCAGCTGTTTATCCTGTGGTAGTGGGCAGCTGTTTATCCTGTGGTAGTGGACAGCTGTTTATCCTGTGGTAGTGGACAGCTGTTTATCCTGTGGTAGTGGACAGCTGTTTATCCTGTGGTAGTGGACAGCTGTTTATCATGTGGTAGTGGGCAGCTGTTTATCCTGTGGTAGTGGACAGCTGTTTATCCTGTGGTAGTGGACAGCTGTTTATCCTGTGGTAGTGGACAGCTGTTTATCCTGTGGTAGTGGGCAGCTGTTTATCCTGTGGTAGTGGGCAGCTGTTTATCCTGTGGTAGTGGGCAGCTGTTTATCCTGTGGTAGTGGACAGCTGTTCATCCTGTGGTAGTGGACAGCTGTTTATCCTGTGGTAGTGGGCAGCTGTTTATCCTGTGGTAGTGGGCAGCTGTTTATCCTGTGGTAGTGGACAGCTGTTTATCCTGTGGTAGTGGACAGCTGTTTATCCTGTGGTAGTGGGCAGCTGTTTATCCTGTGGTAGTGGGCAGCTGTTTATCCTGTGGTAGTGGGCAGCTGTTTATCCTGTGGTAGTGGACAGCTGTTTATCCTGTGGTAGTGGGCAGCTGTTTATCCTGTGGTAGTGGACAGCTGTTTATCCTGTGGTAGTGGACAGCTGTTTATCCTGTGGTAGTGGACAGCTGTTTATCCTGTGGTAGTGGGCAAGTGGCATTGTGGAAATCAAAATAAATGTTTTTGACTAATGTCGATGTTACATATGCAGATTTTAACGAGAGAAGTTGGTTCTCGAGTTCAGTTCGGCTTGAAAGAGAAAATTCTAGCCAGGCAGAAAGGGTCTGGTCCTAGTTCTTGCCCATGGAGTTTCAGATAAGAACATCTTACCTTAGAAGAAAACAGGACAGAATCCCCATTCCCCAGTTACACCTCTGTAGCCTGCTAATACTAGCTAGCACCTGGCGAGGAGTGTTGGCCTTCAGTAATATGTATGGCAGTCAGGGCAGGTTATGTTGGACCCTGGTAATAGATAAAGCTTTGAACCTGTCTGGAAATGCAGTTTTTTTTTAAATGCAGCCTTCTGATGGTATGGAAAAGAAAACAGTATATAGTGTGTCTCTCTCCCCCTGTGTGTGTGATGAGCACGGTATGCTGTAGATGATTATAATTCTGACTATGACGATGATGATTATGATTCTGACTATAATGATGATGATGATAATTATGAATATAATGATGATGATGATGAGGATGATGATAATTCTGACTATAATAATGATGATGATAATTCTGACTATAATGATGATAATTCTGACTTTAATGATGATGATGATGATAATTATGAATATAATGATGATGATGATCATGATGATAATTCTGACTATAATGATGATGATGATTATAATTCTGACTATAATGATGATGATGATAATTATGAATATAATGATGATGATGATTATAATTCTGACTATGATGATGATGATGATAATTCTGACTATGATGACGATGATGATTATGATTCTGACTATAATGATGATGATGATAATTATGAATATAATGATGATGATGATAATGATAATTCTGACTATGATGATGATGATGATTATAATTCTGACTATAATGATGATGATTATAATTCTGACTATGATGATGATGATGATGATAATTCTGACTATAATGATCATGATGATAATTCTGACTATAATGATGATGATGATAATTCTGACTTTAATGATGATGATGATGATAATTATGAATATAATGATGATGATGATCATGATGATAATTCTGACTATAATGATGATGATGATGATAATTCTGACTATAATGATGATGATTATAATTCTGACTATAATGATGATGATGATAATTCTGACTATAATGATAATGATGATTATAATTCTGACTATGATGATGATGATTATAATTCTGACTATAATGATGATGATGATTATAATTCTGACTATAATGATGATGATGATTATAATTCTGACTATAATGATGATGATGATTATAATTCTGACTATAATGATGATGATGATTATAATTCTGACTATGATGATGATGATGATGATAATTCTGACTATAATGATGATGATGATTATAATTCTGACTATAATGATGATGATGATTATAATTCTGACTATAATGATGATGATGATTATAATTATGACCATGATGATGATGATTATAATTCTGACTATAATGATGATGATGATTATAATTATGACCATGATGATGATGATTATAATTCTGACTATAATGATGATAATGATGATAATTCTGACTATAATGATGATTATAATTCTGACTATAATGATGATGATTATAATTATGACTATAATGATGATGATGATGATAATTCTGACTATGATGATGATGATGATTATAATTATGACTATAATGATGATGATGATTATAATTCTGACTATAATGATGATGATGATGATAATTCTGACTATGATGATGATGATTATTATAATTATGACTATAATGATGATGATGATTATAATTCTGACTATAATGATGATGATGATTATAATTCTGACTATAATGATGATGATGATTATAATTCTGACTATAATGATGATGATGATTATAATTCTGACTATGATGATGATGATGATGATAATTCTGACTATAATGATGATGATGATTATAATTCTGACTATAATGATGATGATGATTATAATTCTGACTATAATGATGATGATGATTATAATTATGACCATGATGATGATGATTATAATTCTGACTATAATGATGATGATGATTATAATTATGACCATGATGATGATGATTATAATTCTGACTATAATGATGATGATGATGATAATTATGAATATAATGATGATGATGATCATGATGATAATTCTGACTATAATGATGATGATGATTATAATTCTGACTATAATGATGATGATGATTATAATTATGACCATGATGATGATGATTATAATTCTGACTATAATGATGATGATGATTATAATTATGACCATGATGATGATGATTATAATTCTGACTATAATGATGATGATGATTATAATTCTGACTATAATGATGATGATGATTATAATTATGACTATGATGATGATGATTATAATTCTGACTATGATGATGATTATAATTCTGACAATAATGATGATTATTATAATTCTGACTACAAATGATGACAATGATAATTATTATTAGTATAATTATTCTGACTATGATGATGATTATAGCGATGGTGATGAAGGCCCTACTAACCTTGGCGTCATTATTGTCTTCAAACTGTTGTCTGACGAAGCTGTCGAAGGCATCCCAGTGGCTGTCAGTCAGGTTACCCCCCACAGACCACAGGTAGCAGAACACAAACGTCTGACACAACACACTGTTCAGGTGCTTAGCTTCCTAGAACACACACATAAACACACACACACACACACACACACACACACACACACACACACACACACACACACACACACACACACACACACACACACACACAGATGGAACTATACTTAATAAGCAATAAGGTCCGAGGGGGTGTGGTATATGGTCAATATACCACGGCTAAGGGCTGTTCTACGCACAACACAACGTGGAGTGCCTGGATACAGCCTTTAGCCGTGCTATATTGGCCATATACCACAAACCCCTGAGGTGCCTTATTGCTATTATAAACTGGTCGACAACGTAATTAGACAAGTAAAAAATAAATGTTTTGTCATACCTGTGGTATACAGTCTGATATACCACGTCTGTCAGCCAATCAGCTTTCAGGGCTCGAACCACCCAGTTTAAAGATGTGTATAATGACTGGTTAACATGTGGTTGTGGTCATGCTGCGCTCTAGTAACATTTAGCCTACCATCTTGAGGTCTGGTCTTCCGTCTCCCAGCAGCAGCGCCTCCAACAGGCAGCAGAGGGTAGTGACCTTACTGATGTCCACCTGGCCCATGGCCTGGACACAACGCTTCCACACAAACTGAAGACCCTTCTCCACGTACTGCTCAAACAACGCCAACAGGTACACACACACTGCTTCAGGGAGCTGGGGGGGGGAGGGGGGTGGAGGAGGTAGAAGGGAGAGGAGGATAGGGGGAGACAGCAACAGAGAGGGCAGAGAGAGCAGAGAGGGCAGAGAGAGTGAGAAGCAGGGCAAGTTAAATGTATGATCAGGACATCAAGAAAAGCCAGGTAAAAGTTGGCTTTTGAATTAAGATAAAAATCCATGTCAACCAATCAATCAATAGAAAGTAATCAAGATAAATCATCTGTCAGCTATATCATCAGACACAACAGCAGATATAACCCCTCTCTGACAACACTGTAGGTCTGTAACATCAGAAACAACAGCAGGTAAAACCCATCTCTGACAACAGTGTAGGTCTGTAACATCAGAAACAACAGCAGATAAAACCCATCTCTGACAACACTGTAGGTCTGTAACATCTGTCAGCTATAACATCAGAAACAACAGCAGATAAAACCCATCTCTGACAACACTGTAGGTCTGTAACATCTGTCAGCTATAACATCAGAAACAGCAGCAGCAGCACGAGGAAGGATATAAAACCATTTAAAGACAGTTATCATAAAGACAGGGACAGTTCACAGGATCCACCTCTAATGATGCAAGAGAGAATGTGTAAAGGTTAGAGGTGACGAAGAGAGAATGTGTAAAGGTTAGAGGTGACGAGGCACATGATGATCTTTGATGTGTTGTGGTGGTTGATGTTTATGATGGACCTGCTGACACTGATGGTAGGAGTACCATTCTAGCCATCTATATAGTTAGATACACCTCTGTCTTTGGTCTGAGACACGCGACATTCTCTGTGATCTTCACAGAACGATAACATGAGAATACAGATTTCCAAACAGGCTTGACTGAGCCCACAGCTACTTCCACAGAGGGGCGTTATGATTCTGAAGACATGGTAGATGTATATTCTGATGGAGTAGAGATGTGATCAGCGCAGGAAATCACCTTGTTAGTCAGACCAGTGATCAGGTCTGGACCATGTTAAGGAGACTGGTAAATCATCTTGTTAGCCAGGCCAGTGATCAGGTCTGGACCATGCTAGGAGAATGGTAAATCACCTTGTTAGTCAGGCCAGTGATGCAGGTCTGGACCATGTTAAGGAGACTGGTAAATCACCTTGTTAGCCAGGCCAGTGATCCAGGTCTGGACCATGCTAGGATAATGGTAAATCCCCTTGTTAGTCAGGCCAGTGATCCAGGTATGGACCATGTTAAGGAGAATGCTAAATCACCTTGTTAGTCAGGCCAGTGACCCAGGTCTGGACAATGTTAAGGAGACTGGTAAATCACCTTGTTAGTCAGAACAGTGATCCAGGTCTGGACAATGTTAAGGAGACTGGTAAATCACCTTTTTAGCCAGGCCAGTGATCCAGGTCTGGACATAGGGCATCCATTTGAGTTCGTTAGAGTCGATGTAGACCATCCCACAGCGACTCACTGTGGCTGGGGACGCCACCGATAAGTCCTGGACCTGAGACACACAACACAAAGGTTGCAGAGCATTTACAAAGTCTGGATCTTTAACATGTCACTATTATCTGTTCACGTCAATGACGTCCATAGTGATTGTCCCGCTTGTCATCAACACTAGAACGCAATGAAGAGGAACCCCTAACCTATAACCCCTGACCCCTCTCTGACCTCAAACACCATGTGTATAGACGGGGTCAGTTTGATGCGTTCGCTGTTGGCCAGACACAGCATCTTGTTGTCGTCCAGGACCGTGTTCATGTTCTCAATCCACAGCGCGTCCACCGGACCGTCCGACACGATCCACTTGTGGTCATCGCTGGTGTCGTTGCAGGCCGCTCGCACGCTGAGCGCCATCAGGCCGTCACGCCACTCCAGGGTCAATATGTTCACCTGTAGGGGTCCGGGATTAAAGGTTAGGGGCTCATGTTATGCACTTTGTGACGTGTATTTAGTCTTGCCCACATTAAGTACCAGTTTTAAACCAACCAGGGCTCTCTGTAAGGTAACAAGGTCAGATTGCAGCTCTAACATAGACTGGTCAACAGTTGGGTCAGTGGCATACATCACACTGTCGCCTGCATACAGATGAATATTACAAGTTAACAGATAGACCAGTATTATTGACATAAATAGTAAAGAGAACAGGTCCCAGGACAGACCCCTGCGGTACACCTTTTGTAATATCCAGGAAACTAGACTGAACACCATCAGAGATCATGCATTGAGTCCTGTCTGACAGATCATTCTCAAACCACTTGCAAAAAGCCTGACCCAGACCTATTTCAGTCAGCCTTTGAATGAGAATGTGACGGTCAACAGTGTCAAAGCCCTTTGAAAGGTCTATAAATAAGGCAGCAGATAGATTTTTTTATGATCCAAGCTATTTAACACATCACCTAGACTAACCGTAGCAGCTGAACCGGTGCTGTGTCCAGGTCTAAAACAGGATTGGTTCATATTAAGAACAGTGAGAAGTTTAAAAAGTTATTCGCTAAAAGTTGTTCGGGGAAATTGGACAGTAGTTATCTAAATCAGAAGGATCTCCTCCTTCATGTAGGGGGAGGACATGCTCCACTTTCCAGATCTTAAAGGAGAACACCAGAAACAATAGTCAGGTTAAAATAAAGGTCAGTGGTGCTGTAAGTGGAGCAGAGAGCTGCAGTGAGAAGAGGTCAAGAGAATCAGCCCCTATAGCTTTATTAACATCCGCAAAGCCCTCAGTACATCATAGACATCAAATGGTTGACATGAAACGACAGTATGTGAGTCTGTTAGTGCACAGATGAATTGTCAGCCAGGCGTACCTCTCCGTAGAGCTCTCCCATGGTGACAGACTTGGGGTTGAGGACGTATGTCTTGACCGGGAGGTAGAAGGGGTTGTGTTTCCCGTGGCCAGCCTGCCACAGGGTATCTAAGGTATCAGACAGGATGGAGTAGACCGTGGTCTTCCCTCCACCTGTAGGACCCACCAACATCACACCATGGCGTACTATCATGGTCTCATACAGCTGGATCACCTGGAGGGAGGGAGAGGAAGGGTTACAACCACACAGAGATCACCTGGGGGGAGGGAGAGGAAGGGTTACAACCACACAGATCACCTGGAGGGAGGGAGAGGAAGGGTTACAACCACACAGAGATCACCTGGAGGGAGGGAGAGGAAGGGTTACAACCACACGGAGGATTATACATCATCACTAATTCATGTATTTTAATATGAAGTCAAACTGAACCAAATTGAATGATTTTGTTGAATTATGTTTTTGTGTCTAATCTTGATCATTTGTAATGACATAGCCATCATTGATTCCTTAATTATATAAAGCACTTTGAGGCCTACATTATGTTTATTTAAATTAATACATAAGTTCAGTCAGTCAGTCAGTACATTGTTGGTCATGCTGGGTAGGGTGAGTCATTACCTTGTTGGTCATGCTGGGTAGGGTGAGTCAGTAACCTTGTTGGTCATGCTGGGTAGGGTCAATCAGTCAGTACCTTGTAGGTCATGCTGGGTAGGGTCAGTCTGTACCTTGTTGGTCATGCTGGGTAGGGTCAGTCAGTACATTGTGCGTCATGCTGGGTAGGGTCAGTCAGTACCTTGTGCATCATGCTGGGTAAGGTCAGTCAGTACCTTGTTGGTCATGCTGGGTAGGGTCGGTCAGTACCTTGTTGGTCATGCTGGGTAGGGTCAGTCAGTACATTGTGCGTCATGCTGGGTAGGGTCAGTCAGTACCTTGTGCATCATGCTGGGCAAGGTCAGTCAGTACTTTGTTGGTCATGCTGGGTAGGGTCGGTCTGTACCTTGTTGGTCATGCTTGGTAGGATCAGTCAGTACCTTGTGCATCATGCTGGGTAAGGTCAGTCAGTACCTTGTTGGTCATGCTGGGTAGGGTCGGTCTGTACCTTGTTGGTCATGCTGGGTAGGATCAGTCAGTACCTTGTAGGTTATGCTGGGTAGGGTCAGTCAGTACCTTGTTGGTCATGCTGGGTAGGGTGAGTCAGTACCTTGTTGGTCATGCTGGGTAGGGCCAGTCAGTACCTTGTTGGTCATGCTGGGTAGGGTCAATCAGTCAGTACCTTGTTGGTCATGCTGGGTAGGGTCAGTCAGTACCTTGTTGGTCATGCTGGGTAGGGTCAGTCAGTACCTTGTGCGTCATGCTGGGTAGGGTCAGTCAGTACCTTGTGCGTCATGCTGGGTAGGGGCTGCAGGTTGCGTTTCACTAGAGACTCCAGGATGGTGGTTTGGAGAACACCGTAGTCATGTTCAGGGATGGACACGCCAGGGAACAGGTCAGACATGATGCCACTAGAGCAGAGAACACACAGACACAGAACCGTCATACACAGACACACACGGACAGACACAGACGTCACACACACACAGAACCGTCATACGGACAAACACACATCAGTCTGCAGTAAGGCATGATGAGGCATGATGAGGCATGATGAGGCATGATGAGGCATGATGAGGTATGATGAGGCATGATGAGGCATGATGAGGCATGATGAGGTATGATGAGACATGATGAGGCATGATGAGGCATGATGAGACATGATGAGGCATGATGAGGCATGATGAGGCATGATGAGGCATGATGAGGTATGATGAGACATGATGAGGCATGATGAGGCATGATGAGACATGATGAGGCATGATGAGGCATGATGAGGCATGATGAGGCATGATGAGGCATGATGAGGCATGATGAGGTATGATGAGGCATGATGAGGCATGATGAGGTATGATGAGGCATGATGAGGCATGATGAGGCATGATGAGGCATGATGAACGTATAACAGTGGAACATTCTATTCTTCTCCATAGTGCTCTAACATTAGCTGTAGGACACCATTGGTTTGTGTGTGTGTGTGTGTGTGTGTGTGTGTGTTCTCTCACCCAAAGAGCGCAGCATCGTCTGTGAGGAACTTGGGCAGATTGGAGTCTCTCAGAGCCCTGATCAGAACCACGTCTTCACTCAGGTGGGGGTTCTCTCTCTTCAGAGAGCTGTCGGGGGTCACACGCACACATAATACATTCTCTATAAATGTGGGGGTCCCTCTCTCTTCAGAGAGCTGCAGGGGTCACACACACACAATACATTCTCTATAAATGTGGGGGTCCCTCTCTCTTCAGAGAGCTGCAGGGGTCACACACACACACAATACATTCTATATAAATGCGGGGGTCCCTCTCTCTTCAGAGAGCTGCAGGGGTCACACACACACAATACATTCTCTATAAATGTGGGGGTCCCTCTCTCTTCAGAGAGCTGTCGGGGGTCACACGCACACATAATACATTCTCTATAAATGTGGGGGTCCCTCTCTCTTCAGAGAGCTGCAGGGGTCACACACACACAATACATTCTCTATAAATGTGGGGGTCCCTCTCTGTTCGGAGACACTGCATGTCTGAAGTAGTTAACATGGGTCGGGTCAATTCGCATCTTTTTTCAATTCATTTTCAATACAATGAAAAGGATAAGCTATTTACAGTATTTCAAATGTATTTAACTTTAAATCACTTCCTGAATTGACTGACTTCAATTTGGAATCGTCTAAAGGTCGCTGAACTGAATACATCACCGGGTCGTCTAAAGGTCACTGAACTGAATGCATCACTGGGTCGTCTAAAGGTCACTGAACTGAATACATCACCGGGTCGTCTAAAGGTCACTTAACTGAAACATCACTGGGTCGTCTAAAGGTCACTGAACTGAATGCATCACTGGGTTGTCTAAAGGTCACTGAACTGAATGCATCACTGGGTCGTCTAAAGGTCACTGAACTGAATGCATCACTGGGTCGTCTAAAGGTCACTGAACTGAATGCATCACTGGGTCGTCTAAAGGTCACTGAACTGAATACATCACCGGGTCGTCTAAAGGTCACTGAACTGAAACATCACTGGGTCGTCTAAAGGTCACTGAACTGAATGCATCACTGGGTCGTCTAAAGGTCACTGAACTGAAACATCACTTTAAACACACTCACCATCTCTCTGTTACACACAAACACACATGCAGACACACACAGCTTGGTTGGAGGTTGTTAGGTAGAAGTGAATTCCTCTCCTCTCTCTTTACTCTGCCTGTCACCCTCCCTCCCTCCTTTCCCAGAGCTCGGCTAATCAATGTGGATGATGATTCCCTAGTGACTGTTCACCAACCCATTCATTAATAATGTGTGGTGCTGTAACACACACACACAGGGTGATAATGGCAGGCCCATTACATTGGATTTACAGCGGTAGTAAAAAGTGAATGAGACAGACAGAAGAGGGTGGCTCTAAACAGTCAGAGGGCTTGTTACTCACACACCTGTAAAATGAACAGCTCACCCTGTGACAAGACAATAGCTGCGTGAGTCAATCTGGGATAAAGCATGATGGATGGGACAGACAGGGGACATTACTACCACATCTAGACCAGGAGCGTGATGGATGGGACAGGGGACATTACTACCACATCTAGACCAGGAGCGTGATGGATGGGACAGACAGGGGACATTACTACCACATCTAGACCAGGAGTGTGATGGATGGGACAGACAGGGGACATTACTACCACATCTAGACCAGGAGCATGATGGATGGGACAGACAGGGGACATTACTACCACATCTAGACCAGGAGCATGATGGATGGGACAGACAGGGGACATTACTACCACATCTAGACCAGGAGGGTGATGGATGGGACATTACTACCACATCTAGACCAGGAGGGTGATGGATGGGACATTACTACCACATCTAGACCAGGAGTGTGATGGATGGGACAGACAGGGGACATTACTACCACATCTAGACCAGGAGCATGATGGATGGGACAGACAGGGGACATCACTACCACATCTAGACCAGGAGCGTGATGGATGGGACATTACTACCACATCTAGACCAGGAGGATGATGGATGGGACAGACAGGGGACATTACTACCACATCTAGACCAGGAGCGTGATGGATGGGACAGACAGGGGACATTACTACCACATCTAGACCAGGAGCATGATGGATGGGACATTACTACCACATCTAGACCAGGAGCATGATGGATGGGACATTACTACCACATCTAGACCAGGAACGTGATGGATGGGACAGACAGGGGACATCACTACCACATCTAGACCAGGAGCATGATCGATGGGACATTACTACCACATCTAGACCAGGAGCGTGATGGATGGGACAGACAGGGGACATTACTACCACATCTAGACCAGGAGTGTGATGGATGGGACAGACAGGGGACATTACTACCACATCTAGACCAGGAGGGTGATGGATGGGACATTACTACCACATCTAGACCAGGAGGATGATGGATGGGACATTACTACCACATCTAGACAAGGAGTGTGATGGATGGGACAGACAGGGGACATTACTACCACATCTAGACCAGGAGGATGATGGATGGGACAGACAGGGGACATTACTACCACATCTAGACCAGGAGGGTGATGGATGGGACAGACAGGGGACATTACTACCACATCTAGAGCAGGAGCGTGATGGATGGGACAGACAGGGGACATTACTACCACATCTAGACCAGGAGCGTGATGGATGGGACAGACAGGGGACATTACTACCACATCTAGACCAGGAGAGTGATGGATGGGACATTACTACCACATCTAGACCAGGAGGATGATGGATGGGACAGACAGGGGACATTACTACCACATCTAGACCAGGAGCATGATGGATGGGACAGACAGGGGACATTACTACCACATCTAGACCAGGAGCATGATGGATGGGACATTACTACCACATCTAGACCAGGAGCATGATGGATGGGACAGACAGGGGACATTACTACCACATCTAGACCAGGAGGATGATGGATGGGACAGACAGGGGACATTACTACCACATCTAGACCAGGAGCATGATGGATGGGACAGACAGCGGACATTACTACCACATCTAGACCAGGAGAGTGATGGATGGGACATTACTACCACATCTAGACCAGGAGGGTGATGGATGGAACAGACAGGGGACATTACTACCACATCTAGACCAGGAGGGTGATGGATGGGACAGACAGGGGACATTACTACCACATCTAGACCAGGAGGATGATGGATGGGACAGACAGGGGACATTACTACCACATCTAGACCAGGAGAGTGATGGATGGGACATTACTACCACATCTAGACCAGGAGGATGATGGATGGGACAGACAGGGGACATTACTACCACATCTAGACCAGGAGCATGATGGATGGGACAGACAGGGGACATTACTACCACATCTAGACCAGGAGTGTGATGGATGGGACAGACAGGGGACATTACTACCACAGCTAGACCAGGAGGATGATGGATGGGACATTACTACCACATCTAGACTAGGAGGATGATGGATGGGACAGACAGGGGACATTACTACCACATCTAGACCAGGAGGATGATGGATGGGACAGACAGGGGACATTACTACCACATCTAGACCAGGAGCGTGATGGATGGGACATTACTACCACATCTAGACAAGGAGGATGATGGATGGGACAGACAGGGGACATTACTACCACATCTAGACCAGGAGGATGATGGATGGGACAGACAGGGGACATTACTACCACATCTAGACCAGGAGAGTGATGGATGGGACATTACTACCACATCTAGACCAGGAGTGTGATGGATGGGACAGACAGGGGACATTACTACCACATCTAGACCAGGAGGATCTGAAGGATGCCAATCATCTTTAATATGATGTTGATACAGTGTCTCAGTCCTTCCTGTCAGGGAGCTGTCGTGTGATGGATCAGTAGACCAGGCAGGATGTCATATGCTACTATCCTATTCTCTCTGAGTCAGCCTTGCAGAGAGGAAACAAGGATTTCCCTCGTCTAGTCTGCTCTTCCTGTCACCCTCCTGCACTGTGTCACTCAGCTTTGACAATAAGAACTGTGTCCCAAATGGCACCTTATTCTCTATATAAAGCTGGTCAAAAGTAGTGCACTGCATAGGGAATATGGTGCCATTGGGAACGCTACCCAAAGGTTCACATTTGCATAGAAGTGGCTGTAAAATGCATAAGGGTAGAGGGTTCTGGGTAGTGGGTTCTGGGTAGAGGGTTCTGGGTAGTGGGTTATGGGTAGAGGGTTCTGGGTAGAGGGTTCTGGGTAGTGGGTTCTGGGTAGTGGGTTCTGGGTAGAGGGTTCTGGGTAGTGGGAGATCTGTAAACGGCACTATGAGGATAAAACTGAACATCGTTTCAATCTGATTTGTACATAAAACGACCTTGTACATAAAAAGCCCAGAAACTGTCAGATACCGGCTGGTGGTTTTGATTGAATAGAGTTCTGTTTTTCTCTCTGTGTCCTATCTGGTCATGACGAGTTTTTACCCCCAAAATCTTGCAACTTTGATTGAACAGGGTGGGTACAACGTTGTGTCCTACCCTAGACCAGTATAGAATAGCACCCCCTGTGGGTCCTAGCCTAGACTAGTATAGAACAGCACCCCTTGTGGGTCCTACCCTGCCATGACGAGGACAGACTTGACGGCCCTCATGCCGAAGTCGTAGTGGTCCTGTTGGGAGAGCTGCTCAGAACACAGCTTGTACATCTGGGTCATCTTTCGGGCCAGAGTCTTACTGGACTCAAAACCCTCAGAGTAGAGGATCACCTAGAGGAGGAGAGAATGGAAGCATGGAGGGGGAGAAACGGAAGTCAATGATCTGGTCCCCAGCTACAAATGACCTCAGCATCGTAACACATCCCCAGCCCCCCCAGTAGCCCCCCCAGGTACCTCAGCGATCAGGGCATAGTTGGGCACCATCATGGCTATGGGTCTGAACAGGGCTTTGAGGTTGTCAGGGAGCTCAGTGCGTCCAGCGTAGCCCGGGTTCATAGTGATGAAGGCAGCACACGTCATCACCAGCTTGATCTCTCTGCCCTCAAACATGAACCTGGACAGCTACAAGACAGAGACCACCTGACACGGAGGACTGAACCGGGGTTGTGAGCATCTACCATGTCGTTTACTTAGGTAGAGTAGACATCACCGTGACAACAGGAACAGACGATTCTGTTAGTTAAACTACCTCTGTTACACTGAGGTCTGAAGAAACAGACCTGATATCCAGGCTTTAGTTCAGAGGGCTAACAACTTCTTCAGCCGAGCGGACATCAATCTTGCCTGACTGGTGTGATGGATGGAGGTTAGAACTAGGAAGGCTGTGGGTCACCAGGTGTGACCTTGGCCACATTCACATTGTGGATGGTGGTGAGTTGTAGGTACCAGTATATACTGTATTTGTGATATATTCCAGCAATAAGGCCCAAGGAGATGTGGTTATTGGCCAATATACCACGGCTAACGGCTGTTCTTAAGCACGACACAACGCAGAGTGCCTGGATACAGCCCTTAGCCGTGCTACATTGGCCATATACCACAAACCCAGGGTTGCCTTAATGCTATTATAAACTGGTTATCAACATAATTAGAGCAGTAAAAAATTAATGTTTTGTCATACCGGTAGTATACTGTCTAATATACCACGGATTTCAGCCAATAAGCATTCAGGGCTCGAACCACCCAGTTTCTAAATGTAAAGATATTGGGACAGGCAGGGGAAAGGGGAGGGTATACCTTGGCCATCTTGGCATTGCGGATAGTAATGAGTTGCTGGGCGATGACAGACAGCACCTCGATGTCGATGCGGTTAAACTCATCAAAACAACACCAGGCCCCTGATTGGGCCAGACCACTGAAGAACTTCCCCATCATCTACAACACAGGCAGGTGATTGGTTAAGCAGATAGCAGGAATAAAACAGGATCCTTCATTATGAAGAAAGTCCACTGCTGTGGTGACACTGTCCCCTAGTGTTAGTGTCTGGGTAAAACAAAGACAATAGGAGAGAGAGGGACAGAGGGTTAGGATTAGAAGGGTAAAGGAAGAGGGGGAGAGAACAGGGTTCCCCAAACTACACAGCTGATTGAAATAACCAACTCATCATCAGGCTCTGATTATTTGACTCAGCCGTGCAGTGCCGGGGCAGGACTGAGATTGGGAAACCCTGGAATAGAAGGTTCTGTGCTGGTCAGTCTAATCAGTACCTTGTAGTCCAGTCCATCAGAACAGTTGAAGACGACACACTGGATGGACAGAGCCTTGGCCAGGTCCTTAGTGGTCTCCGTCTTCCCTGTTCCAGCTGGGCCTGCTGGAGCCCCACCAAGGTCTAACTGAAGAGCCCCCATCAGACACAGGTAGCAACGATCCTAGAGACATACAACGGGTTAATGGATGGAGAAATCCTAGGGAGAGACATACAACAGGTTAATGGATGGAGAGATCCTAGAGAGACACATACAACAGGTTAATGGATGGAGAGATCCTAGAGAGACACATACAACAGGTTAATGGATGGAGAGATCCTAGAGAGACACATACAACAGGTTAATGGATGGAGAGATCCTAGAGAGACACATACAACAGGTTAATGGATGGAGAGATCCTAGAGAGATACATACAACAGGTTAATGGATGGAGAGATCCTAGAGAGAGACATACAACAGGTTAATGGATGGAGAGATCCTAGAGAGACATACAACAGGTTAATGGATGGAGAGATCCTAGAGAGAGACATACAACAGGTTAATGGATGGAGAGATCCTAGAGAGAGACATACAACAGGTTAATGGATGGAGAGATCCTAGAGAGATCCTAGAGAGATCCTAGAGAGAGACAACAGGTTAATGGATGGAGAGATCCTAGAGAGAGACAACAGGTCAATGGATGGAGAGATCCTAGAGAGATACAACAGGTTAATGTATGGAGAGATCCTAGAGAGATACAACAGGTTAATGGATGGAGAGATCCTAGAGAGATACAACAGGTTAATGGATGGAGAGATCCTAGAGAGATCCTAGAGAGATCCTAGAGAGACACATACAGCGGGTTAATGGATGGAGAGATCCTAGAGAGAGACAACAGGTTAATGGATGGAGAGATCCTAGAGAGAGACAACAGGTTAATGGATGGAGAGATCCTAGAGAGAGACAACAGGTTAATGAAAGGAGAGATCCTAGAGAGACATGCAATGGGTTAATGGATGGAGAGATCCTAGAGAGAGACAACAGGTTAATGGATGGAGAGATCCTAGAGAGAGACAACAGGTTAATAGATGGAGCGATCCTAGAGAGATCCTAGAGAGACACAATGGGTTAATGGATGGAGAGATACTAGAGAGATCATAGAGAGATCCTAGAGAGATCCTAGAGAGACACAATGGGTTAATGGATGGAGAGATACTAGAGAGATCATAGAGAGATCCTAGAGAGACACAATGGGTTAATGGATGGAGAGATACTAGAGAGATCCTAGAGAGATCCTAGAGAGACATACAACGGGATTAATGGATGGAGAGATACTAGAGAGATCATAGAGAGATCCTAGAGAGACACAATGGGTTAATGGATGGAGAGATACTAGAGAGATCCTAGAGAGATCCTAGAGAGACATACAATGGGATTAATGGATGGAGAGATACTAGAGAGATCATAGAGAGATCCTAGAGAGACACAATGGGTTAATGGATGGAGAGATACTAGAGAGATCATAGAAAGATCCTAGAGAGACACAATGGGTTAATGGATGGAGAGATACTAGAGAGATCCTAGAGAGATCCTAGAGAGACATACAATGGGATTAATGGATGGAGAGATACTAGAGAGATCCTAGAGAGATCCTAGAGAGACACAATGGGTTAATGGATGGAGAGATACTAGAGAGATCATAGAGAGATCCTAGAGAGACACAATGGGTTAATGGATGGAGAGATACTAGAGAGATCATAGAGAGATCCTAGAGAGACACAATGGGTTAATGGATGGAGAGATACTAGAGAGATCCTAGAGAGATCCTAGAGAGACACAATGGGTTAATGGATGGAGAGATACTAGAGAGATCCTAGAGAGATCCTAGAGAGACACAATGGGTTAATGGATGGAGAGATACTAGAGAGATCATAGAGAGATCCTAGAGAGACACAATGGGTTAATGGATGGAGAGATACTAGAGAGATCCTAGAGAGATCCTAGAGAGACACAATGGGTTAATGGATGGAGAGATACTAGAGAGATCATAGAGAGATCCTAGAGAGACACAATGGATTAATGGATGGAGAGATACTAGAGATATCCTAGAGAGACATACAACGGGATTAATGGATGGAGAGATCCTACAGAGACAAAACGGGGTTGTGGAATTTCTTTCCTTCTTAATGCATTTGAGCTAATCAGTTGTGTTGTGACAAATTAGGGGTGGTATACAGAAGATGGCCCTATTTTTGTGAAAGACCAAGTCCATAGTATGGCAAGAACAGCTTAAATAAGCAAAGAGAAACTACAGTCCATCATTACTTTAAGACATGAAGGTCAGTCAATCAGGAAAATTAAGAACTTTGAAATTTTCTTCAAGTGCAGTCGCAAAAGCGATGATGAAACCGGCTCTCATGAGGACCGCCACAGGAAAGGAAGACCCAGAGTTACCTCTGCTCCAGAGGACAAGTTCATTAGAGTTAACTGGCTCTCATGAGGACCGCCACAGGAAAGGAAGACCCAGAGCTACCTCTACTGCAGAGGATAAGTTCATTAGAGTTAACTGGCTCTCATGAGGACCACCACAGTAAAGGAAGACCCAGAGTTACCTCTGCTACAGAGGACAAGTTCATTAGAGCTACCAGCCTCAGAAATTGCAGCCCAAATAGATGCTTCACATAGTTCAAGTAACAGACATCTCAACATCAACTGTTCAGAGGAGACTGCGTGAATCAGGCCTTTGTGGTTGAATTGCTGGAAAGAAACCACTACTAAAAGGACACCAATAAGAAGAAGAGACTTGCTTGGGCCAATAAACACGAGCCATGGACATTAGACTGGTGGAAATCTGTCCTTTGGTCTGATGACTCCAAATTTGAGATGTTTGGTTCCAACCGTCATGTCTTTGTGAGACGCAGGATAGTTGAACGGATGATCTCTGCATGTGTGGTTCCCACAGTGAAGCACGGAGGAAGAGGTGTGATGCTGTGGGGGTGCTTTGCTGGTGAAACTGTCTGTGATTTACTTAGAATTCAAGGCACACTTAACCAGCATGGCTACCACCACATTCTGCAGCGATACGCCATCCTATCTGGTTTGCGCTTAGTGGGACTATCATTTATTTTTCAACAGGACAATAACCCAACACACCTCCAGGCTGTGTAAGGGCTATTTGACCAAGAAGGAGAGTGATGAAGTGCTGCATCAGATGACCTGGCATCCACATTACCAAACCTCAACCAATTGAGATGGTTTGGGATGAGTTGGACCGCAGAGTGAAGAGCAGCCAACAAGTGCTCAGCATATGTGGGAACTCCTTCAAGACTGTTGGAAAATCATTCCAGGTGAAGCTGGTTGAGAGAATGCCAAGAGTGGGCAAAGCTGTCATCAAGGCAAAGGGTGGCTACTTTGAAGAATCTCAGAGACACGGGGGAACATGGGCATGTTAATCAAGGCATCCTGACACATTTTTCCCCACATAGTGCTTTTCTGATTTCCCCATGCAGTCTGATGAGTGAAAATGTCCCAAAGTGCAGGTGCACACACACACACACACACACACACACACACACACACACACACCAAGACAATCATGCACAGAAGGATACCATCTGCAATGTCTTAGACTGTTGCTTTGATACATTGTTTGTCACTGTCTCGTGTGTGTGTGTGTGTGTGTGTGTGTGTGTGTGTGTGTGTGTGTGTGTGTGTGTGTGTATTACTGTGAGTGGGGTGATGACGAGGCGAGGGCAGGCCCCCAGGTATTCATATCCATAGATGTAGGTGGACAGAGCCATCTTGGCTACACAGTTATCTAGGTCCAAGTCCCAGTAGTAACGCAGCTGCCTCTGCCACTCAAAGTTACTGCTGGAGTCAACCTACACACACACACACACACACACACGCACGCACGCACACACACACACACACACACACAGACACAGACACACATACACACACACACACACACACACACACACACACACACACACACACACACACACACACACACACACACACACACACACACACACACACACACACCCTTGGTCACTAATCAAGGTCAAGGCCAAATAAACAGGACATAAACTGTTATTTTTGATCAGACAAGTTGGATTTATGTGTTGGATTTATGTAAAACTATCTTTTTGGAATGAACTACACTTCCCATGATGCAGTGGGTGGTTTGCAGGCCTTACAGTACCTTCCGGGCCACGAGGTCTGTGACAATGTCCCTGGCGTGCACGTCTACGGTGATGAGAGCTGTGATGATGTTACGGTGCAGGGTGGGGAGTTGGCCTCGAACCAGGGCTGCTAGGGCATTCAGCCTCTATAGACAGACAGACAGATAGATAGGCAGACAGACAAGTAGGGAGGGAGGCAGGCAGACAGACAGACAAGCAAACAGAGAGACAAGTAGGGAGGGAGGCAGGCAGACAGACAAGCAGACAGACAGATAAGTAGGGAGGGAGGCAGGCAGACAGACAAGCAGACAGACAAGCAGACCGACAGACAGATAGATAGACAGACAGATAGATAGACAGACAGATAAGTAGGGAGGGAGGCAGGCAGACAGACAAGCAGACAGACAAGCAGACCGACAGACAGATAGATAGACAGACAGATAGATAGATAGACAGACAGATAAGTAGGGAGGGAGGCAGGCAGACAGACAAGCAGATAGACAAGCAGACCGACAGACAAGTAGGGAGGGAGGCAGGCAGACAGACAGGCAGACATACAAGCAGACAGACAGACAAGTAGGGAGGGAGGCAGGCAGACAGACAAGCAGACAGACAGATAAGTAGGGAGGGAGGCAGGCAGACAGACAAGCAGACAGACAAGCAGACAGACAGATAAGTAGGGAGGGAGACAAGCAGACAGACAGACAAGTAGGGAGGGAGGCAGGCAGACAGACAAGCAGACAGACAAGCAGACAGACAGATAAGTAGGGAGGGAGACAAGCAGACAGACAAGCAGACAGACAGACAAGTAGGGAGGGAGGCAGGCAGACAGACAAGCAGACAGACAAGCAGACAGACAGACACGAGGAGAATCATCAAATGATAAAAAACAAAAGTATTTCTATGAAGATAAACATCTCTGTTCCAAGGTGTTGTCACCACTGTAGGCTGTTGAAAACAGTCATTGTGGACGGTCGTACATCAATGTTGACATATTCAAAGTCCTGCAGGGCCATGAAGTGGTCGTGGTCTCCCTCCAGACAGCCGTCCAGGTCTCTGCACCACATCAACTGACTGATGGTTAACACCACCTGGTGGACACAGAGGAACACACAGACACCTGATAGTTAACACCACCTGGTGGACACAGAGGAACACACAGACACCTGATAGTTAACACCACCTGGTGGACACAGAGGAGCACTGCAGATGGACATTAACTCATACAGACTCCTGATGGTTAACACCACCTGGTGGACACACAGGAGCACTGCAAATGGACATTAACTCATACAGACACCTGATGGTTACCACCACCTGGTGGACACAGAGGAACACTGCAGATGGACATTAACCTCTTACAGACACCTGATAGTTAACACCACCTGGTGGACACAGAGGGACACTGCAGATGGACATTGACCTCTTACAGACACCTGATGGTTAACACCACCTGGTGGACACAGAGGAACACTGCAGATGGACATTAACTCATACAGACACCTGATGGTTAACACCACCTGGTGGACACACAGGAGCACTGCAGATGGTTATTAACTCATACAGACACCTGATGGTTACCACCACCTGGTGGACACAGAGGAACACTGCAGATGGACATTAACTCATACAGACACCTGATGGTTAACACCACCTGGTGGACACACAGGAGCACTGCAGATGGTTATTAACTCATACAGACACCTGATGGTTACCACCACCTGGTGGACACAGAGGAACACTGCAGATGGACATTAACTCATACAGACTCCTGATGGTTAACACCACCTGGTGGACACACAGGAGCACTGCAGATGGACATTAACTCATACAGACACCTGATGGTTAACACCACCTGGTGGACACACAGGAGCACTGCAGATGGTTATTAACTCATACAGACACCTGATGGTTACCACCACCTGGTGGACACAGAGGAACACTGCAGATGGACATTAACCTCTTACAGACACCTGATAGTTAACACCACCTGGTGGACACAGAGGAACACTGCAGATGGACATTAACCTCTTACAGACACCTGATAGTTAACACCACCTGGTGGACACAGAGGAACACTGCAGATGGACATTAACCTCTTACAGACACCAGGTTTACAACACATGATAAACATACAATAGGAATTCATTCATTTCTTCAGAGGCTACTCTCGTTGTTTGCTCTGGTAGTCAGCGATGGAGGTTAGTGTGTGTGTGTGTGTGTGTGTGTGTGTGTGTGTGTGTGTGTGTGTGTACCTGTGAGGGGTGTCCAGCCACCACCCACTCCTCTCGTTCTTTACTCTGGTAGTCAGCGATGGAGGCCTTGCTGAGGCGGCGGAGGGAAGAGAACATGGCCTCCTCTACTTTACCCAGCCAGTCCTCTACGTTACCACGCGCCTTCAGACCTTTAGCCAGGCCCACCTACACACACACAGAATGAACACACACAAATACACACACACAGAATGAACACACGCAAATACACACACACAGAATGAACACACACAAATACACACACACAGAATGAACACACGCAAATACACACACACAGAATGAACACACACAAATACACACACACAGAATGAACACACACAAATACACACACACAGAATGAACACACACAACTACACACACACCAAATATTGTAATGGAAGTCAAGGATAACATTTTCATTAAAAACTTTGTTACGTCCATCTTGACGTCTGAAGATCCATCTGCAGTGACAGTGAAATAATCAACAGAGAGAAAGACAGGGAGGTCTCCTCTCCTTCAGGTGAGACCATGACCAGTATATTACCTACCTTCTCTCTCCTTCAGGTGAGACCATGACCAGTATATTACCTACCTTATCTCTCTCTCAGGTGAGACCATGACCAGTATATTACCTACCTTCTCTCTCTCTCAGGTGAGACCATGACCAGTATATTACCTTCTCTCCTTCAGGTGAGACCATGACCAGTATATTACTTTCTCTCCTTCAGGTGAGACCATGACCAGTATATTACCTACCTTATCTCTCTCTCAGGTGAGACCATGACCAGTATATTACCTACCTTCTCTCTCTCTCAGGTGAGACCATGACCAGTATATTACCTACCTTCTCTCCTTCAGGTGAGACCATGACCAGTATATTACCTACCTTCTCTCTCTCTCAGGTGAGACCATGACCAGTATATTACCTTCTCTCTCTCTCAGGTGAGACCATGACCAGTATATTACTTACCTTCTCTCTCCTTCAGGTGAGACCATGACCAGTATATTACCTACCTTCTCTCCTTCAGGTGAGACCATGACCAGTATATTACCTACCTTCTCTCCTTCAGGTGAGACCATGACCAGTATATTACCTACCTTCTCTCCTTCAGGTGAGACCATGACCAGTTTATTACCTACCTTCTCTCTCCTTCAGGTGAGACCATAACCAGTTTATTACCTACCTTCTCTCTCTCTCAGGTGAGACCATGACCAGTATATTACCCTACCTTCTCTCCTTCAGGTGAGACCATGACCAGTATATTACCCTACCTTCTCTCTCTCTCAGGTGAGACCATGACCAGTATATTACCTACCTTATCTCTCTCTCAGGTGAGACCATGACCAGTATATTACCTACCTTCTCTCCTTCAGGTGAGACCATGACCAGTTTATTACCTACCTTCTCTCTCTCTCAGGTGAGACCATGACCAGTATATTACCTACCTTATCTCTCTCTCAGGTGAGACCATGACCAGTTTATTACCTACCTTCTCTCTCTCAGGTGAGACCATGACCAGTATATTACCTACCTTCTCTCTCTCTCAGGTGAGACCATGACCAGTATATTACCTACCTTATCTCTCTCTCAGGTGAGACCATGACCAGTTTAGTACCTACCTTCTCTCTCCTTCAGGTGAGACCATAACCAGTTTATTAACTACCTTCTCTCTCTCTCAGGTGAGACCATGACCAGTATATTACCCTACCTTCTCTCCTTCAGGTGAGACCATGACCAGTATATTACCCTACCTTCTCTCTCTCTCAGGTGAGACCATGACCAGTATATTACCTACCTTCTCTCCTTCAGGTGAGACCATGACCAGTATATTACCTACCTTCTCTCCTTCAGGTGAGACCATGACCAGTATATTACCTACCTTATCTCTCTCTCAGGTGAGACCATGACCAGTTTAGTACCTACCTTCTCTCTCTCTCAGGTGAGACCATGACCAGTATATTACCTACCTTCTCTCCTTCAGGTGAGACCATGACCAGTATATTACCTACCTTCTCTCCTTCAGGTGAGACCATGACCAGTATATTACCTACCTTCTCTCCTTCAGGTGAGACCATGACCAGTATATTACCTACCTTCTCTCTCTCTCAGGTGAGACCATGACCAGTATATTACATTCTCTCCTTCAGGTGAGACCATGACCAGTATATTACCTACCTTCTCTCTCTCTCAGGGGAGACCATGACCAGTATATTACCTACCTTATCTCTCTCTCAGGTGAGACCATGACCAGTATATTACCCTACCTTCTCTCTCTCTCAGGTGAGACCATGACCAGTATATTGCCTACCTTCTCTCCTTCAGGTGAGACCATGACCAGTATATTACCCTACCTTCTCTCTCTCTCAAGTGAGACCATGACCAGTATATTACCTACCTTCTCTCTCTCTCAGGTGAGACCATGACCAGTTTATTACCTACCTTCTCTCCTTCAGGTGAGACCATGACCAGTATATTACCTACCTTCTCTCTCCTTCAGGTGAGACCATGACCAGTATATTACCTTCTCTCCTTCAGGTGAGACCATGACCAGTATATTACCTTCTCTCTCTCTCAGGTGAGACCATGACCAGTATATTACTTACCTTCTCTCTCCTTCAGGTGAGACCATGACCAGTATATTACCTACCTTCTCTCCTTCAGGTGAGACCATGACCAGTATATTACTTTCTCTCCTTCAGGTGAGACCATGACCAGTATATTACCTACCTTCTCTCTCTCTCAGGTGAGACCATGACCAGTATATTACCTTCTCTCCTTCAGGTGAGACCATGACCAGTATATTACCTACCTTCTCTCTCCTTCAGGTGAGACCATGACCAGTATATTACCTGCCTTCTCTCCTTCAGGTGAGACCATGACCAGTTTAGTACCTACCTTCTCTCTCCTTCAGGTGAGACCATGACCAGTATATTACCTACCTTCTCTCCTTCAGGTGAGACCATGACCAGTATATTACCTACCTTCTCTCCTTCAGGTGAGACCATGACCAGTATATTACCTATCTTCTCTCTCTCTCAGGTGAGACCATGACCAGTATATTACCTACCTTCTCTCTCTCTCAGGTGAGACCATGACCAGTATATTACCTACCTTATCTCTCTCTCAGGTGAGATCATGACCAGTATATTACCTACCTTCTCTCTCTCAGGTGCGACCATAACCAGTATATTACCCTACCTTCTCTCCTTCAGGTGAGACCATGACCAGTATATTACCCTACCTTCTCTCTCTCTCAGGTGAGACCATGACCAGTATATTACCCTACCTTCTCTCTCTCTCAGGTGAGACCATGACCAGTATATTACCTACCTTCTCTCCTTCAGGTGAGACCATGACCAGTATATTACCCTACCTTCTCTCTCTCTCAGGTGAGACCATGACCAGTATATTACCTACCTTCTCTCCTTCAGGTGAGACCATGACCAGTATATTACCTACCTTCTCTCCTTCAGGTGAGACCATAACCAGTATATTACCTTCTCTCCTTCAGGTGATACCATGGCCAGAATGTCGTTGCTGTAGACCTTCTCTTGTTCTCCGTCTGCAGGCTGCGTTGTCATGGCGCCGGGGGGTGGAGGGGGCAGCAGGGCGAACTCCAGGCGGGCGATAGCATCAAAACACTTCCTTAGGTGGGGCTGAACAGCCTGGGGGTTCCTGGTCTGAGCCAAGATCTCCAGGAGCTCATCGTTGGACAGGAAGTAGAACCTGAGAACGGTACCGAGAGACGGACGCGTTGATTCATGAAGTGTCTTCCAACATTTCACCACAGGGAACATCACAACACAGTTAGACATGACATCAGCAGATTAACCAAGTGGTTCAGACGTTGACCACCAATCCTGGTCCTAGAGAGATACATGCAGACAACACAGTACCTGGGGAAGATGACTCTCTTGGACTCCAGGTAGGCCTCCAGACACTTCTGGATCTGGTCTAGCAGGGCGTTGTTGTTCTGGAAGATCTCCAGCAGACCTGTAGAGAGACAAAGAGAACAGGGGGGGTGGGGGTGGGGGGGGGGGGGTGATACCTCTCTCTCTCTCTCTCTCTCTCTCTCTCTGAGTGTGTGTGTGAGAGAGAGAGTTAGTTACCTGGCTGTGTAGCAGCCCTCAGAGCATTGGGAAGCCTGTTGACCTTCCTCATAATCTCCTTCCAGGACTTGTCCACCTGGAGGAACATCTTGGCTTCAGCAGGAAGCTGTCTCTGGATGTCTGGAGCACTGAAGATACTCTCCAGATACAGCCAGTTACGCTGACACGTCAGCCACTCTTCCTACAGGAGGGAGGGAGGGAGGGAGGGAGAGAGAGAGAGAGAGAGAGAGAGAGAGGGAGGGAGGGACAGAGAGAGAGAGAGAGGGGTTATATTCTGGAACACTGAAGATACTCTCCAGATACAGCCAGTTTCGCTGACACGTCAGCCACTCTTCCTTCAGGAGGGGGAGGGAGGGAGGGAGAGAGAGAGAGAGAGAGAGAGAGAGAGAGAGGGAGGGAGAGAGGGAGGGAGAGGAGGGAGAGGGAGGGAGACAGAGAGAGACACAGAGAGAGACACAGAGAGAGAGAGAGAGAGAGAGAGAGAGAGGGCGAGGGAGGGAGGGAGGGAGGGAGGGAGGGAGGGAGGGAGGGAGGGAGAGGGAGACAGAGAGAGACACAGAGAGAGAGAGAGACAGAGAGAGAGAGAGAGAGAGAGAGAGAGAGAGAGGGAGGGAGGGAGGGAGGGAGGGAGGGAGGGAGGGAGGGAGGGAGGGAGGGACACAGAGAGAGAGAGAGAGAGAGAGACACAGAGAGAGAGAGAGAGAGAGAGAGAGAGAGAGAGAGAGAGAGAGAGAGAGAGAGACAGAGAGAGAGAGACAGAGAGAGAGAGACAGAGAGAGAGACAGAGAGAGAGAGACAGAGAGAGAGACAGAGACAGAGAGACAGAGACAGAGAGAGAGACAGAGAGAGACAGAGACAGAGAGACAAAATAAAAACCCTCCAACCCAAAAAGGCCTGTGGTGTTGATGGTATCCTCAATGAAATGATCAACTATACAGACAACAAATTCCAATTGGCTATACTAAAACTCTTTAACATCATACTTAGCTCTGGCATCTTCCCCAATATTTGGAACCAAGGACTGATCACCCCAATCCACAAAAGTGGAGACAAATTTGACCCCAATAACTACCGTGGAATATGTGTCAACAGTAACCTTGGGAAAATCCTCTGCATTATCATTAACAGCAGACTCGTACATTTCCTCAATGAAAACAATGTACTGAGCAAATGTCAAATTGGCTTTTTACCAAATTACCGTACAACAGACCATGTATTCACCCTGCACACCCTAATTGACAACCAAACAAACCAAAACAAAGGCAAAGTCTTCTCATGCTTTGTTGATTTCAAAAAAGCCTTCGACTCAATCTGGCATGAGGGTCTGCTATACAAACTGATGGAAAGTGGTGTTGGGGGTAAAACATACGACATTATAAAATCCATGTACACAAACAACAAGTGTGCGGTTAAAATTGGCAAAAAACACACACATTTCTTCACACAGGGTCGTGGGGTTAGACAGGGATGCAGCTTAAGCCCCACCCTCTTCAACATATATATCAACGAATTGGCGCGGGCACTAGAAAAGTCTGCAGCACCCGGCCTCCCCCTGCTAGAATCCGAAGTCAAATGTCTGCTGTTTGCCGATGATCTGGTGCTTCTGTCACCAACCAAGGAGGGCCTACAGCAGCAACTAGATCTTATGCACAGATTCTGTCAGACCTGGGCCCTGACAGTAAATCTCAGTAAGACCAAAATAATGGTGTTCCAAAAAAGGTCCAGTCACCAGGACCACAAATACAAATTCCATCTAGACACTGTTGCCCTAGAGCACACAAAAAACTATACATACCTTGGCCTAAACATCAGCGCCACAGGTAACTTCCACAAAGCTGTGAACGATCTGAGAGACAAGGCAAGAAGGGCATTCTATGCCATCAAAAGGAACATAAAATTCAACATACCAATTAGGATTTGGCTAAAAATACTTGAATCAGTCATAGAGCCCATTGCCCTTTATGGTTGTGAGGTCTGGGGTCCGCTCACCAACCAAGACTTCACAAAATGGGACAAACACCAAATTGAGACTCTGCACGCAGAATTCTGCAAAAATATCCTCCGTGTACAACGTAGAACACCAAATAATGCATGCAGAGCAGAATTAGGCCGATACCCACTAATTATCAAAATCCAGAAAAGAGCCGTTACATTCTACAACCACCTAAAAGGAAGTGATTCACAAACCTTCCATAACAAAGCCATCACCTACAGAGAGATGAACCTGGAGAAGAGTCCCCTAAGCAAGCTGGTCCTGGGGCTCTGTTCACAAACACACCCTACAGAGCCCCAGGACAGCAGCACAATTAGACCCAACCAAATCATGAGAAAACAAAAAGATAATTACTTGACACATTGGAAAGAATTAACAAAAAAACAGAGCCAACTAGAATGCTATTTGGCCCTAAACAGAGAGTACACAGCGGCAGAATACCTGACCACTGTGACTGACCCAAAATTAAGGAAAGCTTTGACTATGTACAGACTCAGTGAGCATAGCCTTGCTATTGAGAAAGGCCGCCGTAGGCAGACATGGCTCTCAAGAGAAGACAGGCTATGTGCTCACTGCCCACAAAATGAGGTGGAAACTGAGCTGCACTTCCTAACCTCCTGCCCAATGTATGACCATATTAGAGAGACATATTTCCCTCAGATTACACAGATCCACAAAGAATTCGAAAACAAATCCAAATTTGAAAAACTCCCATATCTACTGGGTGAAATTCCACAGTGCGCCATCACAGCAGCAAGATTTGTGACCTGTTGCCACGAGAAAAGGGCAACCAGTGAAGAACACACACCATTGTAAATACAACCCATATTTATGCTTATTTATTTTATCTTGTGTCCTTTAACCATTTGTACATTGTTAAAACACTGTATATATATATATAATATGACATTTGTAATGTCTTTACTGTTTTGAAACCTCTGTGTGTGTAATGTTTACTGTTAATTTTTGTTGTTTTTCACTTTATATATTCACTTTGTATGTTGTCTACCTCACTTGCTTTGGCAATGTTAACACATGTTTCCCATGCCAATAAAGCCCTTGAATTGAATTGAATTGAATTGAGAGAGAGAGAGAGAGAGAGAGAGAGAGAGAGTAAGAGACAGAGAGAGAGAGAGACAGAGAGAGAGTAAGAGACAGAGAGAGAGAGAGGGAGGTTATATTCTGGAACACTGAAGATACTCTGCAGGTACAGCCAGAGAGAGAAAGAAAGACAAGAAAGAACAAAATGAAGAGAGAGAGGGAGAGAAGTAAATCAGTGAGAGAAAGAGGGTTTGAAGGGTAGAGGGGGGAGAAGGAGGAGAGAATTACCTAGCATTTGATACATGACCATTAGCATTTGATACATGACCATTAGCATTTGATACATGACCATTAGCATTTGATACATGACCATTAGCATTTGATACATGACCATTTTCATTTGATACATGACCATTTTCATTTGATACATGACCATTTTCATTTGATACATGACCATTTTCATTTGATACATGACCATTTTCATTTGATACATGACCATTTTCATTTGATACATGACCATTTTCATTTGATACATGACCATTAGCATTTGATACATGACCATTTTCATTTGATACATGACCATTAGCATTTGATACATTACCATTTTCATTTGATACATGACCATTTGGCGTATAAAACAGCATCATCACACAGTCCCATCCATTTGATCTGGTCTCTAGTCTCTCACCTTGAGTTTAGCCAAAACAGTAAATGAATGTGATTGGTCTCGGTCTCACCAGTGTCTGGCTGAAGAGGTTTAGCTGCCTCTGCCACTCGTCTACTCTGGTCTTGATGGGGCCGACGTAGCGAGAGGACGCCACCGTGGCCATGTTGATGGTACTGTCATCCAGCAGCACCTGAATGTCATCAGTTCCTCCCAGGATGAACAGGTCTTTAGACTCCCGGTGGGAGAGAACCGGAAACTCCGTGGTCTTCCAGGAATCCTCAACCTACACAGTGGGGTTGAGTTTAGACAATAGGAATTACAGGAAGTAGAACTACAACATGTTCTTCCTGGGTCTGTCCTACCTTTTTAAGGATGGTCTCCAGCGATGCCTCTCCTGAAGCCTGTCCTGACACCTGGAAGAGTAGAACCAGACTGGGTCAAACACTTTACTGTACTGCTTCTGTTTGGCCTGCTTCACCTGCTACAACGGAATGGATACATACAACTACATCAACAAGACTGTAGTTGGTACCTCCTGTATGTCCATGTCATAGCAGATGTTACCTCCTGTATGTCCATGTCATAGCAGATGTTACCTCCTGTATGTCCATGTCATAGCAGATGTTACCTCCTGTATGTCCATGTCATAGCAGATGTTACCTCCTGTATGTCCATGTCATAGCAGATGTTACCTCCTGTATGTCCATGTCATAGCAGATGTTACCTCCTGTATGTCCATGTCATAGCAGATGTTACCTCCTGTATGTCCATGTCATAGCTGATGTTACCTCCTGTATGTCCATGTCATAGCAGAGGGAGGGTGTTACCTCCTGTATGTCCATGTCATAGCAGAGGGAGGGTGTTACCTCCTGTATGTCCATGTCATAGCAGAGGGAGGGTGTTACCTCCTGTATGTCCATGTCATAGCAGATGTTACCTCCTGTATGTCCATGTCATAGCAGATGTTACCTCCTGTATGTCCATGTCATTGGAGATGTTACCTCCTGTATGTCCATGTCATAGCAGAGGGAGGGTGTTACCTCCTGTATGTCCATGTCATAGCAGAGGGAGGGTGTTGCCTCCTGTATGTCCATGTCATAGCAGAGGGAGGGTGTAACCTCCTGTATGTCCATGTCATAGCAGAGGGAGGGTATTACCTCCTGTATGTTCATGTCATAGCAGAGGGAGGGTGTTACCTCCTGTATGTCCATGTCATAGCAGAGGGATGGTGTTACCTCCAGTATGTCCATGTCATAGCAGATGTTACCTCATGTATGTCCATGTCATAGCAGATGTTACCTCCTGTATGTCCATGTCATAGCAGATGTTACCTCCTGTATGTTCATGTCATAGCAGATGTTACCTCCTGTATGTCCATGTCATAGCAGATGTTACCTCCTGTATGTCCATGTCATAACAGATGTTACCTCCTGTATGTCCATGTCATAGCAGATGTTACCTCCTGTATGTCCATGTCATAGCAGATGTTACCTCCTGTATGTCCATGTCATAGCAGATGTTACCTCCTGTATGTCCATGTCATAGCAGATGTTACCTCCTGTATGTCCATGTCATAGCAGATGTTACCTCCTGTATGTCCATGTCATAGCAGATGTTACCTCCTGTATGTCCATGTCATAGCAGATGTTACCTCCTGTATGTCCATGTCATAGCAGATGTTACCTCCTGTATGTCCATGTCATAGCAGATGTTACCTCCTGTATGTCCATGTCATAGCAGAGGGAGGGTGTTGCCTCCTGTATGTCCATGTCATAGCAGAGGGAGGGTGTTACCTCCTGTATGTCCATGTCATAGCAGAGGGAGGGTGTTACCTCCTGTATGTCTATGTCATAGCAGAGGGAGGGTGTAACCTCCTGTATGTCCATGTCATAGCAGAGGGAGGGTGTTACCTCCTGTATGTCCATGTCATAGCAGAGGGAGGGTGTAACCTCCTGTATGTCCATGTCATAGCAGAGGGAGGGTGTTACCTCCTGTATGTCCATGTCATAGCAGAGGGAGGGTGTTACCTCCTGTATGTCCATGTCATAGCAGAGGGAGGGTGTTACCTCCTGTATGTCCATGTCATAGCAGAGGGAGGGTGTTACCTCCTGTATGTCCATGTCATAGCAGAGGGAGGGTGTTACCTCCTGTATGTCCATGTCATAGCAGAGGGAGGGTGTTACCTCCTGTATGTCCATGTCATAGCAGATGTTACCTCCTGTATGTCCATGTCATAGCAGATGTTACCTCCTGTATGTCCATGTCATTGCAGATGTTACCTCCTGTATGTCCATGTCATAGCAGAGGGAGGGTGTTACCTCCTGTATGTCCATGTCATAGCAGAGGGAGGGTGTTGCCTCCTGTATGTCCATGTCATAGCAGAGGGAGGGTGTAACCTCCTGTATGTCCATGTCATAGCAGAGGGAGGGTATTACCTCCTGTATGTTCATGTCATAGCAGAGGGAGGGTGTTACCTCCTGTATGTCCATGTCATAGCAGAGGGATGGTGTTACCTCCTGTATGTCCATGTCATAGCAGATGTTACCTCATGTATGTCCATGTCATAGCAGATGTTACCTCCTGTATGTCCATGTCATAGCAGATGTTACCTCCTGTATGTCCATGTCATAGCAGATGTTACCTCCTGTATGTCCATGTCATATGTTACCTCCTGTATGTCCATGTCATAGCAGATGTTACCTCCTGTATGTCCATGTCATAGCAGAGGGAAGGTGTTACCTCCTGTATGTCCATGTCATAGCAGAGGGAAGGTGTTACCTCCTGTATGTCCATGTCATAGCAGAGGGAAGGTGTTACCTCCTGTATGTCCATGTCATAGCAGAGGGAAGGTGTTACCTCCTGTATGTCCATGTCATAGCAGATGTTACCTCCTGTATGTCCATGTCATAGCAGAGGGAGGGTGTTACCTCCTGTATGTCCATGTCATAGCAGAGGGAGGGTGTAACCTCCTGTATGTCCATGTCTTAGCAGAGGGAGGGTGTTACCTCCTGTATGTCCATGTCATAGCAGAGGGAAGGCGTTACCTCCTGTATGTCCATGTCATAGCAGAGGGAGGGTGTTACCTCCTGTATGTCCATGTCATAGCAGAGGGAGGGTGTTACCTCCTGTATGTCCATGTCATAGCAGAGGGAAGGTGTTACCTCCTGTATGTCCATGTCATAGCAGAGGGAGGGTGTTACCTCCAGAATGTCCATGTCATAGCAGAGGGAGGGTGTTACCTCCTGTATGTCCATGTCTTAGCAGAGGGAGGGTGTTACCTCCTGTATCGCTTCGCTGTAGCTGAAGATGTTGAGTCCCTCTAGAGAGGCCAGAGTTTGAGGTTCCTCCAGGAGACTGGCCTCTATGACGGCCTCCAGAATCTCCCAGTGTCTGCCCTTCAGACACGGGTTACGCAGGTCTGTGATCACTGGGAGCTGGAGGGAGAAAAGACACACACGTTACACACACCCACAGCCAGGTAACACACCCACACCCAGGTAACACACACACACCCACACACACAGCCAGGTAACACACACCCACAGCCAGGTAACACACACACACCCACACCCAGGTAACACACACACACACACAGCCAGGTAACCTACACACACCCACAGCCAGGTAACACACACACACACCCACAGCCAGGTAACACACACACACACACACACACCCACAGCCAGGTAACACACACACACCCACAGCCAGGTAACACACACACACCCACAGCCAGGTAACACACACACACAGCCAGGTAACACACACACACCCACTCCCACAGCCAGGTAACACACACACACACACACCCACAGCCAGGTAACACACACACACACACACCCACAGCCAGGTAACACACACACACACACACAGCCAGGTAACACACACCCACAGCCAGGTAACACACACGTTACACACACCCACAGCCAGGTAACACACACGTTACACACACCCACAGCCAGGTAACACACACACACTGAGTGTACAAAACATTTGCAACACCTTCCTAATATTGAGTTGCCACCCCTTCTGACCTCAGAACAGCCTCAATTGATCAGGACATGGACTCTACAAGGTGTGGAAAGCGTTCCACAGGGAAGCTGGCCTAAGTTGACTCCAATGCTTCCCACAGTTGTGTCAAGTTGGCTGGATGTCCTTTGGGTGGTGGACCATTCTTGTTACACACAGGAAACTGTTGAGCATGAAAAACCTAGCAGCGTTGCAGTTCTTGACACACTCAAACTGGTGCACCTGGCTCCTACTACCATACCCTGTTCACACACTTAAATCTGTTGTCTTGTCCATTCACCCTCTGAATGGCACACACAATCCATGTCTCAATTGTCTCAAGGCTTAAACGTCCTTCTTTAACCCGTCTCCTCCCCTTCATCTACACTGATTGAAGTGGATTTAACAAGTGACATCAATAAGGGATCATAGCTTTCACCTGGTCAGTCTGTCATGGAGAGAGCAGGTGTTCCTAATGTTTGTTCACTCATGCATATACAGTACATTACAGACCGTAACAAAAAATAACCTTCTGTCACACATCATATCGACATCACCTGGAGAGAATCATCCTAGACAACACACATCATATCGACATCACCTGGAGAGAATCATCCTACACAACACACATCATATCGACATCAACTGGAGAGAATCATCCTACACAACACACATCATATCGACATCAACTGGAGAGAATCATCCTACACAACACACATCATATCGACATCAACTGGAGAGAATCATCCTACACAACAAACATCATATCGACATCAACTGGAGAGAATCATCCTACACAACACACATCATATCGACATCAACTGGAGAGAATCATCCTACACAACACACATCATATCGACATCACCTGGAGAGAATCATCCTACACAACACACATCATATCGACATCAACTGGAGAGAATCATCCTACACAACACACATCATATCGACATCACCTGGAGAGAATCATCCTACACAACACACATCATATCGACATCACCTGGAGAGAATCATCCTACACAACACACATCATATCGACATCACCTGGAGAGAATCATCCTACACAACACACATCATACCTTCTCTCTCATGCCCTCAACGTGCTCTTTGAGTCGTGGAACCACACTGTTGGGTGGCAGGCCTTTCTCCAGCTGGTTCACACACTTGGCATATTTATTGACCTGGGCACTCAGAGTCTCTGGGTCCAACTCCTCAAACTTACACTGGGAGGGAGAGAGAGAAGGACAGGTGGGGTATACTACTGTTATTACATACACTGAGAAGACAGGTGGAGTATACTACTGTTATTACATACACTGAGAAGACAGGTGGAGTATACTACTGTTATTACATACACTGAGAAGACACGTGGAGTATACTACTGTTATTACATACAGTGAGAAGACAGGTGGAGTATACTACTGTTATTACATACACTGAGAAGACAGGTGGAGTATACTACTGTTATTACATACAATGAGAAGACAGGTGGAGTATACTACTGTTATTACATACACTGGGAAGACAGTTGGAGTATACTACTGTTATTACATACACTGAGAAGACAGGTGGAGTATACTACTGTTATTACATACAATGAGAAGACAGGTGGAGTATACTACTGTTATTACATACACTGAGAAGACAGGTGGAGTATACTACTGTTATTACATACACTGAGAAGACAGGTGGAGTATACTACTGTTATTACATACACTGAGAAGACAGGTGGAGTATACTACTGTTATTACATACACTGAGAAGACAGGTGGAGTATACTACTGTTATTACATACACTGAGAAGACAGGTGGAGTACACTACTGTTATTACATACAATGAGAAGACAGGTGGAGTATACTACTGTTATTACATACAATGAGAAGACAGGTGGAGTATACTACTGTTATTACATACACTGAGAAGACAGGTGGAGTATACTACTGTTATTACATACACTGAGAAGACAGGTGGAGTATACTACTGTTATTACATACACTGAGAAGACAGGTGGAGTATACTACTGTTATTACATACACTGAGAAGACAGGTGGAGTATACTACTGTTATTACATACACTGAGAAGACACGTGGAGTATACTACTGTTATTACATACACTGAGAAGACAGGTGGAGTATACTACTGTTATTACATACACTGAGAAGACAGGTGGAGTATACTACTGTTATTACATACACTGAGAAGACACGTGGAGTATACTACTGTTATTACATACACTGAGAAGACAGGTGGAGTATACTACTGTTATTACATACACTGAGAAGACACGTGGAGTATACTACTGTTATTACATACACTGAGAAGACAGGTGGAGTATACTACTGTTATTACATACACTGAGAAGACAGGTGGAGTGTACTACTGTTATTACATACACTGAGAAGACAGGTGGAGTATACTACTGTTATTACATACACTGAGAAGACAGGTGGAGTATACTACTGTTATTACATACACTGAGAAGACAGGTGGAGTATACTACTGTTATTACATACACTGAGAAGACAGGTGGAGTATACTACTGTTATTACATACACTGAGAAGACAGGTGGAGTATACTACTGTTATTACATACACTGAGAAGACAGGTGGAGTTTACTACTGTTATTACATACACTGAGAAGACAGGTGGAGTATACTACTGTTATTACATACACTGAGAAGACAGGTGGAGTATACTACTGTTATTACATACAATGAGAAGACAGGTGGAGTATACTACTGTTATTACATACACTGAGAAGACACGTGGAGTATACTACTGTTATTACATACACTGAGAAGACAGGTGGAGTATACTACTGTTATTACATACACTGAGAAGGAAGACACACAGGCAGAATATGTTGCTGTAGCCTCATTTTCTGAGGCTACAGCAGTGTGGTCAGAATGCAAAAGGTGAGACTTTGAGACAGTGAAGAATAGAGGAACAATCCCCTTTGTCAGTAGTGTACGGTAGGGAACACAGTGTTGTGTGTGTGATATCTAACCCCCTGCATGTTTCCATACTGTACCTCCATCCAGCCGGCCTGCAGGGCGTCCCACTCCTCCAGAGAGTCCCACAGCAGCTGTTTCAGTTTCACCTCCGCACTCAGCTCCTCTAACGCCTCGTACTTAGTCACCTCCACCTACAGAGGCAAGGGGTTAGAGGTCAGAGAGGGGTCACTCAGCTCCTCTAACGCCTCGTACTTAGTCACCTCCACCTACAGAGGCAAGGGGTTAGAGGTCAGAGAGGGATCACTCATCTCCACTAACGCCTCATACTTAGTCACCTCCACCTACAGAGTCAAGGGGTTTAGAGCTCAGAGAGGGGTCACTCATCTCCACTAACGTCTCATACTTAGTCACCTCCACCTACAGAGTCAAGGGGTTTAGAGGTCAGAGAGGGGTCACTCATCTCCACTAACGCCTCATACTTAGTCACCTCTACCTACAGAGGTCAGGGGTTAGGTCAGAGAGGGGTCACTCATCTCCACTAACGCCTCATACTTAGTCACCCCCACCTACAGAGGTCAGGGGTTAGGTCAGAGAGGGATCACTCATCTCCACTAACGCCTCATACTTAGTCATCTCCACCTACAGAGGTCAGGGGTTAGAGCTCAGAGAGGAACAACTCATCTCCACTAACGCCTCGTACTTACCTCAACCTACAGAGGCAAGGGGTTAGAAGTCAGAGAGGGGTGACTCTACTTGAGGGTAGTGGACAAGACGGGTGCCAAGGCCAGGGAGAAAGGGGTCAATGAGGGATAGAGAATATAGGCATCCTTTGAAAGAGACACCTAATCTGAATTGCCTCAATCAATGCACATCCAGGTGTGAAAAAGTGCCAAAGGGAAGATACTTAAACGCACAACAGTAAGTTACTCTACATTTCACTATACTGTTTCTCTCAAGGAACAATGGTGAAAAGTGGTGTTTTACTGTCCTCTAGTGGTCAGAAGACGTACTGTATCCTATTACTCGGCATCTATGTATTGAATCATATAGTATTGTATTGTAGAATATTGTATATAGTATGGTATAGTATAGTATGGTATTGTATTATATTGAATTGTATAGTATGGTATAGTATGGTATTGTATAGTATTGTAGAACATTGTATTGCATAGTATGGTATTGTATAGTATTGTATTGTAGAACATTGTATTGTATAGTATGGTATCGTATAGTATGGTATTCTAGAATATTGTATTGTATAGTATAGTAGTGTATAGTATGGTATAGTATGGTATTGTATAGTATAGTATGGTATAGTACGGTACTGTAGAATATTGTATTGTATAGTATAGTATGGTATAGTATGGTATTGTATAGTATAGTATGGTATAGTATGGTATAGTATGGTATTGTATAGTATAGTATGGTATAGTATGGTATTGTATAGTATAGTATGGTATAGTATGGTATTGTATAGTATAGTATGGTATAGTATGGTATTGTATGGTATTGTATAGTATAGTATGGTATAGTATGGTATTGTATAGTATAGTATGGTATAGTATGACACCGTAGAATATCACATTGCATAGTATAGAATGGTATAGTATTGTATTGTATTGTATAGTATGGTATAGTTTTGTAGAATATTGTATTACATAGTATAGTATGGTATAGTATGGTATTGTAGAATATTGTATTGTATAGTATGGTATAGCATAGTATGGTATAGTATAGTATTGTATAGTATGGTATTGTATATTATTGTATTGTAGAATATTGTATTGTATAGTATGGTATAGTATTGTACGGTATTGTATTGTATAGTATGGTACTGTATTGTATGGTAGTGTATAGTATGGTATTGTATTGTATGGTATTGCATTGTATAGTATTGTATGGTATTGTATAGTATGGTATAGTATGGTATAGTATGGTACTGTATAGTATGGTACTGTATAGTATGGTATAGTATGGTACTGTATAGTATTGTATAGTATGGTACTGTATAGTATGGTATAGTATGGTACTGTATAGTATGGTATTGTATAGTATGGTATTGTATAGTATGGTACTGTATAGTATGGTATTGTATAGTATGGTACTGTATAGTATGGTATTGTATAGTATGGTATTGTATAGTATGGTACTGTATAGTATGGTATTGTATAGTATGGTACTGTATAGTATGGTATAGTATGGTATAGTATGGTACTGTATAGTATGGTATTGTATAGTATGGTATTGTATAGTATGGTATAGTATGGTATGGTATAGTATGGTATAGTATGGTATTGTATAGTATGGTATTGTATAGTATGGTATAGTATGGTATATTATGGTATTGTATAGTATGGTACTGTATAGTATGGTATAGTATGGTATAGTATAGTATGGTATTGTATAGTATGGTATAGTATTGTATTGTATAGTATGGTATTGTATAGTATGGTATAGTATGGTATAGTATGGTATTGTATAGTATGGTATTGTATAGTATGGTATTGTATAGTATGGTATTGTATAGTATGGTATGGTAATGTATAGTATGGTATTGTATAGTATGGTATTGTATAGTATAGTATGGTATAGTATGGTACTGTAGAATATTGTATTGTATTGTAAAGTATGGTATTGTATAGTATGGTATGGTACCTTGAAGTTCTTCTGGAAAGACTTGTACTGGAAGGCCTGGTTCTGCAGCTCGTCTATGGAGACCTGGACCTCGTCCAGCAGCAGACGGACCTTGGGACGCTCAGCGTTGATGTCCATGATCTGATTGTTCTGGGGAGCAGAGATCAACACATACACACAGTTATACATGGATCAGGGACGGGCAACTGTTTTGCACGCAGCAAAATGTCACCTAGGGCCCCAAAAAGGCTAGGGCCGGCTCTGCCTGCGTGTGGGTACGGATGTTTATTTTACCTTTAATTTACTAGGCAAGTCAGTTAAGAACAAATTCTTATTTTCAATGACGGCCTAGGAACAGTGGGTTAACTGCCTTGTTCAGGGGCAGAACAACAGATTTGTACCTTGTCAGCTCGGGGGTTTGAACTTGCAACCTTCCGGTTACTAGTCCAACGCACTAACCACTAGGCTACCCTGCCGCCCCTCCCTGGATGTGGGTATGCAGACCCGCGAGCCACAGCGGCCACTCACTACGAGTTCAGATTTTTAATGGCTCCAAACCCCATCAAAGCTGTTCCTCCCTGGTCTGGATCAAACCCATACACATCTCTATTTACCCTACTCTGACAGACAAAATGATCTTTTCAGGTCAGTTGATTTAGAGCACAACGACCTGGGGAAGAGGAACCCAGTTGTAAATGACTGTCATATCCAGAGACTGATGTCTACATTCTTAGCTTTTTCCACAGTTATTTATAAAGCCTGTCTGGGAACAAACACTGACCCTTAGCGTGATGCTGAAGCTAATGTGATACAATGCATCTGAGCGTTGACCCTTGACCTCTAGTTACCTGAGCCTGCTGTTTGACCCTCTTGACCTCCTTGTTGAGGTCGGTGATGTCCCGTTGGAGGTGGACACAGAACTTGTCCACGTTGGCGTCCTTCTCTCCCACGGCCTTGTCGATGGCGTTGCGTACGCCGGTGACTGAGGGTTTCAGGGTGGCGTAGACGGCCAAGTCCTCAGGAGGGCTGGGCACGGAGTAGGAGTCTATCAGCTTGTACATCTGGCACACGGTCTCTGTCTGCTCGTCCAGCCACTCCATCTGACACACAAACACACAGGCCATGAAAGAACTGGCAGTGTTTACCCCAGATGTTTTGCTAGGCGGGCCATGCTGGCTGAAAACAGAAATTCGACTAAGTCCTTTCCCAGAAACATCCAAGAAAGACTTTCACCTGACAACATGAACCCAACACTACTGACTCCCTTGGTCATCTTTCCCAGTAGTGTGGTAATGAGTAATGTAACAATGACTAGACAGTGTGATACAAAGTGACAAAGTACTCTGGGGCTGAGTCAGCAGCTACCCTGGGTCTGAGTCCCCTACTCTGGGTCTGAGTCCCCTACTCTGGGTCTGTCCCCTACTCTAGGTCTGTCCCCTACTCTGGGTCTGAGTCCCCTACTCTGTGTCTGAGTCCCCTACTCTGGGTCTGAGTCCCCTACTCTGGGTCTGTCCCCTACTCTGGGTCTGTCCCCTACTCTAGGTCTGTCCCCTACTCTGGGTCTGAGTCCCCTACTCTGGGTCTGAGTCCCCTACTCTGGGTCTGAGTCCCCTACTCTGGGTCTGTCCCCTACTCTGGGTCTGTCCCCTACTCTAGGTCTGTCCCCTACTCTGGGTCTGAGTCCCCTACTCTGGGTCTGTCCCCTACTCTTGGTCTGAGTCCCCTACTCTGGGTCTGAGTCCCCTACTCTGGGTCTGTCCCCTACTCTGGGTCTGAGTCCCCTACTCTGGGTCTGAGTCCGCTACTCTGGGACGGAGTCAGTCTCTTGAATGAAGAAGATGATGGCTCTGTGTGACCGTCAACCTTAACCTAATTCCCCTAACCTGCTACGTTCATTTTCTTAACCCTACTGCGTAAGTTCCCCTAACCCGCTACGTTCATTTTCCTAACCCTACTGCGTAAGTTCTCCTAACCTGCTACGTTCATTTTCCTAACCCTACTGCGTAAGTTCTCCTAACCTGCTACGTTCATTTTCCTAACCCTACTGCGTAAGTTCTCCTAACCTGCTACGTTCATTTTCCTAACCCTACTGCGTAAGTTCTCCTAACCTGCTACGTTCATTTTCCTAACCCTACTGCGTAGGTTCTCCTAACCTGCTACATTCATTTTCCTAACCCTACTGCGTAGGTTCTCCTAACCTGCTACGTTCATTTTCCTAACCCTACTGCGTAAGTTCTCCTAACCTGCCAGGAAAAAGTCAATTTTTACAAAAGCTGTATCCTTTCTAGACAAAACCGTCTTTTACCCGCTCCTGTATCTCCTCTAGGAAGGTGAGGGAGTTGACGAACTCTGTAGTTGCAGAGGGGATGAACTCCAGTTTGAACTGGGCATCCTGAGCCTCAGCGATGATGGCGTCGATCTTTCTCTTGGCCAGCAGGGGGAGCATGTCATTGATGGCCTGGAGGGGAGGGTGGGAGGGGGGGCAGCACAGGCGTTAATGTTGGTCAGTGGGTGGATGGACGGCCCAATCCCAAATCCACCACTTGATCCTAAGCCCTATGGACTTGTGGAGAACCGAGAGGATTTGACATTTGTAAGCAATTTGGTAATAGCTCAAACTCGCCCTCTGATAGGCTAAGTGGAAGTTTATATTTGTACATATTGCTAATACCAATGAATAAGTTTCAGATCTCCACAGTGCAAAGGCAGGGGGTGATTAACACTGGGAACACTGTTCCTCTCCTCCTACCTCCAGACAGCGTAGTGGTGAGGGGAGGAGCTTCCCTTTAAGCAGAGTGGTGTCTACCAGCAGCAGGCCCAGGTGCCTCTTCTGTTTGATGGCCTGGGCCTCTTTATGTTCGCTGTGGTACTTCTCCAGACTCTCAGCGAAGAACGCCACTCCTACAGGGAACAGGACAGGGTACAGAGTCACATGATGACTCTCTAGACCGTTTAAAAAAGAGAGATGGGGGAGTGTTGATTTGCCACTGTGAAATATACTGAAAATGCCTAAAGGACCTCATTGGATCCAAAGGTCTGAATGAACTGAGACAACATGGATATGCTGCTGTAGTATTTGTGTTGACTGTAGAAACTCAAAGCTATATACTGAAAAGAAGTGCCTTGGCTAATCCATTTTCTCTGTTCCCTGGTAAGTTCATTGAATTGATGATGTTGGTGACGATGATGAAGAGCGTTGCTACGGTACCGTGATCCTGATCTCTGAGCGCGTCCAGGTCCAGACTCTCATTCTCTCTGTAGAAGACGCGGAAGCTCTCAAAGGTGCGCGCGTACACGCTGGCCGAGTCAAACGCAAACTGGAGCGATTGCTGAGAGGGAGCGAGAGGAGGAGGAAGAGGGAGACGAGGAGGAAGAGGGAGACGAGGAGAGACAACAAAACAAACTTCTTAATGAGGCAGCCAGTTAGACGAACAGTCAGGGAATCAGGGCACAAGGACGAAGAGGCAAGACAACAAAACACTGGACTGTGAAAGGCATTTAACTGCCACAACAGATTTAAAGAGCTTTGGCCTTAGGGATCATAATAGACACTAAGTTGACACCAAAATGTCCAAGACAATTACCATCCACTTAGCTCATTCAAATTACCTTTAAAAAGGACACAGAATGCTGACCTTGATGTCGAGGATGATGTTCAGGAGGTGTTTATCATCCTCTAACATGGCCTCCAGACCAGGACCGTCACCACACGTCTTCTCCTCCACCTGAGTAGTGGAATAAAACCATGTTATGATAGGATAGTATTACATCTCCTCCACCTGAATGGTAGTGGAATACAACCATGTTATGATAGGATAGTATTACATCTCCTCTACCTGAATGGTAGTGGAATACAACCATGTTATGATAGGATAGTATTACATCTCCTCCACCTGAATGGTACAACCATGTTATGATAGGATAGTATTACATCTCCTCCACCTGAATGGTAGTGGAATACAACCATGTTATGATAGGATAGTATTACATCTCCTCTACCGGAATGGTACAACCATGTTATGATAGGATAGTATTACATCTCCTCTACCTGAATGGTACAACCATGTTATGATAGGATAGTATTACATCTCCTCTACCTGAATGGTAGTGGAATACAACCATGTTATGATAGGATAGTATTACATCTCCTCCACCTGAATGGTAGTGGAATACAACCATGTTATGATAGGATAGTATTACATCTCCTCTACCGGAATGGTACAACCATGTTATGATAGGATAGTATTACATCTCCTCTACCTGAATGGTAGTGGAATACAACCATGTTATGATAGGATAGTATTACATCTCCTTTACCTGAATGGTACAACCATGTTATGATAGGATAGTATTACATCTCCTCTACCTGAATGGTACAACCATGTTATGATAGGATAGTATTACATCTCCTCTACCTGAATGGTAGTGGAATACAACCATGTTATGATAGGATAGTATTACATCTCCTCTACCTGAATGATACAACCATGTTATGATAGGATAGTATTACATCTCCTCCACCTGAATGATAGTGGAATACAACCATGTTATGATAGGATAGTATTACATCTCCTCTACCTGAATGGTACAACCATGTTATGATAGGATAGTATTACATCTCCTCCACCTGAATGATAGTGGAATACAACCATGTTATGATAGGATAGTATTACATCTCCTCTACCTGAATGGTACAACCATGTTATGATAGGATAGTATTACATCTCCTCTACCTGAATGGTAGTGGAATACAACCATGTTATGATAGGATAGTATTACATCTCCTCTACCTGAATGATAGTGGAATACAACCATGTTATGATAGGATAGTATTACATCTCCTCTACCTGAATGGTAGTGGAATACAACCATGTTATGATAGGATAGTATTACATCTCCTCTACCTGAATGGTACAACCATGTTATGATAGGATAGCATTACATCTCCTCTACCTGAATGGTAGTGGAATACAACCATGTTATGATAGGATAGTATTACATCTCCTCCACCTGAATGGTAGTGGAATACAACCATGTTATGATAGGATAGTATTACATCTCCTCTACCTGAATGGTACAACCATGTTATGATAGGATAGTATTACATCTCCTCTACCTGAATGATAGTGGAATACAACCATGTTATGATAGGATAGTATTACATCTCCTCTACCTGAATGATAGTGGAATACAACCATGTTATGATAGGATAGTATTACATCTCCTCTACCTGAATGGTAGTGGAATACAACCATGTTATGATAGGATAGTATTACATCTCCTCTACCTGAATGGTACAACCATGTTATGATAGGATAGTATTACATCTCCTCCACCTGAATGATAGTGGAATACAACCATGTTATGATAGGATAGTATTACATCTCCTCTACCTGAATGGTACAACCATGTTATGATAGGATAGTATTACTAACTGGACAACAGCCATCTTGTCAGACTATTTAAACATTTAGGGATGGTTTCCTGGACACAGACCAACACTAATACTGAACAGAACTTTCCATGAAGATTCTTCACATTGCTTTTAATTCTAGAACTAGGTTAAATCTGTGTCTGGAAAACTGTCCCCAAAAACTACAACTAAACCAAATAACATCCTTGTCTTCTGTGAGCTAAGACCTGCACTGGACTTGTTCCTACAAGCACGGACGTTGCTGATAGCTACTTTGAGGAAAAATGTACTCACTATAACAGGTGTAGTTGTCTCACTATAACAGGTGTAGTTGTCTCACTATAACAGGTGTAGGTGTCTCACTATAACAGGTGTAGTTGTCTCACTATAACAGGTGTAGTTGTCTCACTATAACAGGTGTAGTTGTCTCACTATAACAGGTGTAGTTGTCTCACTATAACAGGTGTAGTTGTCTCACTATAACAGGTGTAGTTGTCTCACTATAACAGGTGTAGTTGTCTCACTATAACAGGTGTAGTTGTCTCACTATAACAGGTGTAGTTGTCACACCGAGCTTA